>NC_081284.1:7500-210000 GCF_030490865.1 Poecile atricapillus | reverse complement strand
CATATAACCTAAATCATGATTTTATATATATATATATATTATATATATATATATATAATCTGATACCTACATAACCCAAATCATAGCTTTTGATACAAATAACTTTTTATACAATGTAGTGGCTAGTATATAGTTAACTCGTTGCTGAATAGACAAAAGAAAAAGAAGAAAAAAACTCACCAGCTAGATAGTTTTAGAGATAAATAAGTATCATACTAATGAAAAATTGGCAAGTGCAAAGCCAATTGGCCACAAAACAAAGAATTTAGGCCAGACCAGACGGACCAAGGAACACTGTAACTGTGCATACTCCAAAGACAAAGTTGAAAAGTTCAGATGCAAAGATGACCTTGGAAGCCTTCATCAAAGACCCCCAACGACCCCCAAACTGGGGAGGTGCAAGCACAGTGCAAAAGACTTATCTAATAACCATCAGCTCTATTAACATACTATGTTAATTAGTTCTGGCACATACATGATGATGTTATTAGTGACATAGTGACACTAAGCAATACTTACTGTATAAATATACCACAGCACTTGACAAAGGTGGGTGAGTTAGGTGGAGAAATCCCCCTCACCACCAGCTCTGCAATAAACAAATACCTGCTCTATAGACATCAGCCTATGGGGATTTATTTCCAGCCTGTCTTTCAGGCATCAGCAGCAGGTGTGACAGGACACCTGAAGGGGAAATTCTGGTTGTAACTGCTCAGCAGTGATAGTTTAGGACCAAGGAAAAGCCTGGAAAGGAGAAGGCCCAGCTGAGGAAAGGCTTGTTATAAATACATATTATAATATTGACTTTTTGCAAGTATTAAGATGAATGCTATATGTATAATGTTAAAATGGCTTTGCTGTAACAGTTGATATAGTATGTTTGAACTGTCTGCTTAGTTAAGATAACATTCAATGAACAGATGATGGGAACCCTGCTGATTATCAACACTCCCTGTCTGTGGAAAGAAGGAGCCAAGGCCCAAATTAAAAGGTGATAAGAAGAAAATTAAAACCACAAGCCAAGAAACACATATGCTCTAAAAGGTGGACCCAAGGAGTGGCCATGTGTTGGAGTCTGAGATACAGAGTGTGTGCCCTTGTTTCTAATACTTAGTTCTAGGATCCAAAGAAACACTGAATTTCATATAACATGAAATTCATGAGCATGTTTTCATGGTGATACATGAGAACAAATGTTAAAGTTAAATAGAAAAAGTGTGTGTAGATTAGAAAGTTTCTTAAATCACTGGGTGAAAAAGTAGTTTAGAGAACAGGAGACAAGATGGAGGATTTAGGGTGTTGTCTCTTGTCTTTCTTCTTTCTTCTTCATGTTCTTCTCCTAGGGGTTTTTGGGTGGTAGTAAGTGATTGGATAAAAGATGTTGCAGTACAGCACTCAGGTGTTAGGTCATTGGGTCACTAAGAAGAATAATTTAGTTGGCATCTGTTAATTGGGTAAATGGACATATAAAAGACCTTGAAGAAGATCTTTGTTAGCCATTTTACCCTTTTCTATCATAGTGCACATAACTCCTTGTACCTTGTAATGCTGATAAGAAAAGAATAAACTACTGAGACCGAGAAAGAGAAAACTGCCTCCCTCTCGTCAGTCTTCAGTCCTTAACCAGACAAATGGCACCCAACATGGGGCACCTTGAACTGAAGGCCCCTTTTGGAAAAAAAAAAGAAGACAGCGGAAAGCTGGAAAACTCCATGGAAAGGGGAAAAAGAAGATCTCAGTAATCCAGGTGCTGGTGAGAGTGGACAAGCCAAGCCAGATGTGTGTGAGCTGTGGAATGGATCACGGATAGAGGAGCTGAGAGAAAGCTGACCCTAAGGTCAGGTAAGCCGTCAATAGGGAGCAAAAATATGGGAAACATGTCCAAACCTGAGGGGGAGGTTTTGGCTATCTTGGAAGCTATGGTCAAGGAGCTCCCGATCTCTGTGTCCACGGATGAGCTTAAAAGCCTTCTATCCTGGGTACGGGTAGAATTCCCTAATCTGGATTCACAGAAAATTTTTACCCCAAGCCTGTGGATGAAGATAAACATGAGAATATATGAAAAAAACACTCTTAGAGACCAGGCATTGTTTAAACTTCTGACAGCAGTGATTTATGAAGTCATCGTCAGTAAATGGGACTCTGAAACTCAGGCAAGGCACCCTATGGGTCCAGAAGAACAGAGGGGCTTGTCTCAGTCAGATGCAGAATTCTTGGAATTCCCGCACGCTGCAAAGTCTGTGACAGCCTTCATGAACTGTGTCATAGCAAAGGGAATGTCTAAGCCTGTTGAAAACCCAGAGAAACAACTATACAGAGATGAGGGGGCGATTCTAAAACGCGGGCAGAATCTGCAAAAAGGGGGCTTGGAGCTTTTACAAGTGTCTGTGTTCTTTTGGAGCTGTTCCAGCACTCAGTATGTTGTTGCAGGCAGAAGAGGGAGGGGAAACTTCCTTGGCTGCCTGCATGCCGGCAGCCGAGTCCCTTTCTGACCCTAGGGACTCAGGAGGGGACAGCCCTCTCCCCCCTGGGAGGGTACGGGAGTGTTCGGCCCGACCCAGAGCAGCTCGGGACCTCCACGGGCACGGCGGCCCCTGCGCCCCGCCTGCCAGGGGTGGGCTTGGAGCCACAGCTGTCAGTCAACGTGACGTCAGCAGTGACGCAACCACAGCCGGAGCTCCAGACCCCGCCTGCGGCACCGCCCCCAGGCCAGCCCTCATCAGGGGTGCCCATGACGTCACAGGGAGGCGTGGTCCCGTCCCTCCGTGCCCAGCCCGGAGCCGGGGCACAGGCGGGTGGAGAAACCGAGCCTCGGGCTGCGCCGAGCGCTGCAGCGGCACTTTTAAAATTGAATTCACTTTGCAATACAGCTGCAGCAGAGCAACAACAGCTGGAAAAAACAACAGCTTCACCACAGCAGATGGTTTCACTGGATACCACATAAAGCCAAGAGTCTTTTGAGCACAGCCGTGCTAATGCACAGTTCTTTCAGTCTACAAATCTTCCCACAGACATGGACTCGGGGTTACGGGACATGTCAATACAAACTCCAGCATCTCTGGAATGGTTTCAGAAAAATAGCCAAAAGGCAAAAATCAAAAGCATTGTAAGATGCATTACTGACTAATCTGCAAATTATTGCAGTCAAGCTTCAGAGAGAAGTGCCCTATTGAAGTGCCTTCAAAAATGGATCAAAAAGTTTAAAAATGTTGCATAATAGAATATATATGGATGTTGTATTTCTAATGATATCTGCTGGTTTTGTTTTTACAAAATAACATAGAAAATGATGATACTTATGCATCCCAAGAAATTTAAAATATTTTAGTTCTGTTTCAGTATTTCCAATACATGAAGGTTTTGAAAATATTATCTTCTCTATACATCTACTCATAATGTAATATTGTATGATATGGAGTGATCATCAAGTATTATTATTGTAGTTACAGTCAATTTCTGCAGGATGCACTTCTTTAAAATTGAGTTGAAATCATATTATTAACCCTACAGAAAAAGGATTTAAGGACAGGTTTCTTTCATTTTTAACCTTTCCTTTCATTTGAATAAGTGTATTGTGGATTTAGTTCAATACAGTTTTCAGTAATCTCAAAGTTACGTTAACCATATATTACCCATTTGCTTGGTTTTTTTTTTACAGTTTTTATAAGGTAGTTTTAATGTAATTCTTTTGTTATAAAAAACATGTATAACAGCATATATACCAATTTGGATTTTGGATTTTAGATAAAAAGTTAAACTTAATGTTTCTTAAAAGTACTACAAAAGCTGAATAGCAACTTGCCAAATCTGTGTTGTTGTATTTTTTTTTTTCTAGTAAAACTGCATTCTAAAAATCCTAACAAATTTAAGTATATACCAAGCAAATTCTTGTTACGAATGGGTATTTTTAATAACATCTACAGTTACTGTGAGTTATTCTCAAAACCAGATAACTTAGAATGATGATGTATTTGTTGCATCCTTATAATCTCTATAGTGAATCAATGTTCCTGTTACATTGTGTTCAAAGAAGTGTATACCAAACTTTTAGTTGCCTTTTTTTTACAATAATAGAGTAAGATTAAGTCGTGTTTTCATCTGATATAGATTAAGTGTTAATAGGATTAAGCAAAGTTAAAGTTCACTATGTTTAAGTTTGAGTGTTTTTAACTTAAGTTATAACTTTAGTATTTTTTGACGTTAAGTTTTGTTACTTCCTTTTATCATAATTAATTTTTAACAGGTTTAAATATTGTTTAAATTTAAATTGCTTTATGTTTTATTGAAGACGTTTGTTTAAACTGCAAAGTATAGTTATTTTCCTGGAGAGATGAAGATGACTACAACTGAAACAGCTGTGACAGAACGCTGATGAACACCTGCTTGTGGACAGAAGTGAATGCAGTCTGTGACACCCTTGACTTCATTGGGAGTTCTATTGGTTGTTGCAATCTCTGCAGTTTTGTTTGTTATAGCTTTCTTATTTTTCAGTGTTTCCAGAATTTTAAGAAGATATACCATTGCTGAGGATCAGCTGCCATGGGAGAGGCTTCAGATTAAACCAACTGCTGAATGGTTTAATTGGTCTGGTACCTAAGGCTCCTGATCATTTGCTTTGTACAAATGCATTTCAACAGTTTGCTGTACTGTAAGCATCTCATAGCTGCTACTATTGAGAACCTTGTTTTAGAAATGAGTTAAGAGACATCTTTCCAGTTTAAAGCCTAGGTCCTGGCCAAGCCTTGACTTTACCTAGATAGAGAATTTACCAATAAACCCAGAAGTTTTTTTCATCAAAACAATATTCAGGTCAATTTGAGTTGGCAATTAGTGAATTAATATAGCAACTGGATTTTACAGTGGGCTTGGAAAATGATTATCCGGACATGATTTTCCAATCTTCCGTTGATTTATCAGCTGTGGCAGACTCTGAGATGAGAGTATATATTTAGTATATTCAGTAATTCATATTACAGATTATTCAGATAAGTTTAATATCGCATAATATTAATTATGCATCTTCTTAATAAGTTTTTGATTTCTGTAAAAGTGTTATTTCCTATATGTATACATATGCATGTGTTTTACTTTGATGGTTTTTCATTGTCATAACAAAAAAAACCAAATACCTTACTTAATTACAAAAAAAAAAGGGGGGGGGGGAACCAAGGCTATGCCTCAGAAGTATGAAAACCTTATATATCTTAAATTTTTGGAAAAAGCGTAAAAATCTTATATCTATAGTAAATAATTCCTGAACAATCCTTTTTAAACAAGTCTGTTACAAAGCCAATTCCATCAATTATCAAGTATTGTTCTAACAGTACTCAAGCAAAGTTGAGAGAATTCTTTGGTTCTGGTCAAAGGTTCAGAAGCAAGATTAAAAAATCTATTTCAATTAATAATTTGGAGGAAAGTGTATGTTTTTGTATTCACAGGTTCAAAGCAGAAGTAACTTCCTAGCAAAGAACATGGAAACTCATCATCTGCAGAGACAGACAGACAGCCCAAAGAGCACAAGAGCGAGCACGCAGATGTGAAATGTATCAAGACCACAGTTGACAGCTGAACAGCTTGGATCCCACATGCAAGAGCAATGGAATTTGGGTTTTAAGTGAAAAAGTGGGAAAATTAATATTGTAAAGCCTCATTTGTTAAAACATGAGAGAAGGAAAAATAACCCTTCTTGAAAAGTAATCCAAGAAAAGATTTGGGTTGATTTTTTTTATTGCTTTTTTTTAAAAAAGGGAGGGGCAGATGTTGGAGTCTGAGATACAGAGTGTGTGCCCTTGTTTCTAATACTTAGTTCTAGGATCCAAAGAAACACTGAATTTCATATAACATGAAATTCATGAGCATGTTTTCATGGTGATACATGAGAACAAATGTTAAATAGAAAAAGTGTGTGTAGATTAGAAAGTTTCTTAAATCACTGGGTGAAAAAGTAGTTTAGAGAACAGGAGACAAGATGGAGGATTTAGGGTGTTGTCTCTTGTCTTTCTTCTTTCTTCTTCATGTTCTTCTCCTAGGGGTTTTTGGGTGGTAGTAAGTGATTGGATAGAAAATACAGTAGTGCAGCACAAGGTGTTGGGTCATTGGGTCACTAAGAAAAATAATTTAGTTAGCATCTGTTAATTGGGTAAATGGACATATAAAAGACCTTGAAGAAGATCTTTGTTAGCCATTTTACCCTTTTCTATCATAGTGCACATAGCTCCTTGTACCTTGTAATGCTGATAAGGAAAGATTAAACTACTGAGACCGAGAAAAAGAAAACTGCCTCTCTCTCGTCAATCTTCAGTTCAAAGGGAAAAAGAACCCAAATCCAAAAGTCCTTAATGAGACAATTAATGAGACAATTAAAGTCTCCTCCTATTTCCGATTTTTCTGACTTAACACCACCTTTCTTCACCGCGTATGTCCCACTTGTTGTTAGGGGGTCTTCAGTCTTCTTTTGGGGGTCTTTTGGCAAAGGCTTCTCTTCTTCCTCATTGTCCTTTGGATAACCTTACAGGTTTGTGCATGTGTAGTAAGTGTTGTGTTATCTAAGTTTACTAATTAGTCTGATATTTACTGATTTTTAGGCCCTATGCCTAAAGTCATTCTAATTTTGTCCATCTCAAGGCTGTTTTCGTCTTGGGACATCACTTATCTTCCAGACTACATCCTGTACCTCAATTTTAACATGTAACATCTGTAAAGGGGTGCATCTGCCTTGTAACACTGATTCTTTTGATTGCTTCTAATAATAACTTCAATAACATTTATTATTTAGTTAGGATGAATCAATTCCATTTATTACAATCCCCCATTTCTCTTTTTGATCACATTAATTTGTGCTTTTAAAAAAAACCAACTTGAATCTTAGTATTTTTTTAAATTCTCAATAATCTCATTTTTTGCATTCACTTTATTTCCATTTCTAATTTTTTTAACATTTCTTGTGCTGCATCAGGTTTTTTGCACTCTCTCTCAAATTTGGTTAACATCTTTTTGAGCTATTATAGTTACTTTTTTTCAGGATTCCTTGAATTACTGAATGGATTAGTCTAATAAGGCATGGAATCATACAAGGTAGAAACAATAATCTTAATGTAAAACACAATATCATAAATTTTAACTTTTTCCACTAAGTACTTTAAAAAGGTTATCTCACCAATCAGTCTTCAGAAGAGAATTCCATTTTTGAACTGGTACATGTGCTACTCTTTTAATTTCTTGAGCAATTTTCGTGATGGCTTCTCCGTGATCATTTATTTCCACACAGCATTCAGATTCATTAAACCTTCTACAAACTCCCCCTTCTCCAGTTAACAGATAGTCCAGGGCCATTCTGTTTTGATATACACATGCTCGCATTTGTGAATATTGCTTGGCCAGCAACTTTAGGGCAGTAAAGGTATGGTTTAAACAACTTTAACTACTGCTTGCAGCCTTATGAACTGATTCAATAGGTAACATATTGCTCCTGGACCTCGGTATAATGAAGAAGGAGGGTTGTATAACTTCTAAGGTACAGGTTCTTTTCCACTTCTGAGGTAATTCACTATACACTCTTGGCTTACAAATTAAATATATTCTGTCAGGGGCTTTCCATTTGTTACTGGTTGTATCTGGTTGTTCTCAATAGAATTTTTGGTCACTTATGGGTTGGTAAGGGTTAGCTCCAAGACTTTTATAATAGCACAACTAGCCGATGGAGCCCTGGCCCAGTGGGGCTGCGGGGCGGGTCAGCACCGCGGCTCCCCGGGCAGCAGCCGGCCCTCTGCCCCTTCCAGAGCCCGGCACCAGCGGCTGCTGGCCGGGCCTCAGGGCTGGGCGGGCACGGCAGGCTGGGGCTGGCTGCAGGCAGCGCCCGGCCGAGGGGCAGAGCCCGCACCAACCCTTCCCTCCTCCCGCTCTCTCCAGCTGGCACAGGACCGGAGCCGAGCGGCCGATCACCTGCGCCGGGCCCTGCCGTACCTGCAGAGCCCACAGGATTCCGTGCAAGAGGCGGCCATCAGGTTCATCGGTGAGCCACGAACCCGGGCTCCCTCCCCGCCCCGCTACAGCTCGGCCCCGGCCCCGGCTGCTGCCCCGGCAGAGGCACCCGGGCCCGGCGCCCTGGAGCCCCGGCTGCCCTCGGGGCTGCTGCCGGCCTCTGGCAGCCAGGCCCTTGGGCTGAGTCAGGATGCGGCAAGGGCCCGGGCTGAGCCCTGCCGGGGCGGGAGGCCGTGTGGCCACAGGGCTGGCAGCGCCGCTGGCAGGGAGCTGTGCCGCCGGGGCCCTGACAGGCTCTGTGTTCCCAGGGATGGCCGGGGAGCACCTGAGGGGGCAGAAGGAAGAGCTGCAGCTCATCTACAAATGTGAGTGAGGGCAGCGGGCTGTCAGGGGGGCTGGCGGGGGCAGCTGCAACCCCTGACCTGGCTGCGGAGGGCTCTGCTCCCTGTGCCGATGAGGGACGGCGTGGGCAGAGCACACCGAGATTTCAGGGGCACGTGGAGCATTCACGCACGTGGCCAGCAGCTTCAGGCTGATCCCCTTGGTCCCTGCTCCCTGCTGGCCATGGCAAGAGCCGGCTGGGATGGCCCTGGCAGGGTTCTCTCCGTTGGTCCCCGCAGGTCTGGGATCTGACCATGGCTCTGTTAGTCTCTCTTCCAGCCCTTGAAAGCCTAACGGAGGACAGAAGCTGATCCATGTCAGACCTGGCACTTGAAACATTGTATGTTCTTCGGGCAATACAGAGTGGCCCATATTCCATCCTCCAGAGGATACAAGATCAATCCTTCAGGGCATGGAGGACACAGCCTCATCTGTCGGGCCTCAGCTGGCTGCGCTGCTGGATCTCTGCAGAGAGCTGATCTGGGACGCTCTGTCTGCTGGGGCCACCTGAGCCAGCAGGGATTTTTTGTTTCTTAAAGATTGTTCTTTTCTTCTTTTTGTTTTCTTTTAGTATGTAAATATAGGATATGTTAAAATATACAGAATCCCAAGACCTTTCTTTTGCTGCCCAGGGTGCACAGGGCATAGGGGAAGAGGGGGAAAAGGGTGCTTGTGCTCACCAACCTGCCAGGTCATGCAGTGGTGCAGGGAAAATGGCCAAAAGCCCTTGGCCTTTGGTGGTTCTGCTGAAGCCACAAGCCCTGTCCCAGCTAGGAAGCGCCATCTGTGTCCTGATGCCCGTGTGGTGCTGGCTGGGTTGCTGAGGGCTCCCAGGTGCCTCTTGATCCGGCTCCTCTGGAGCTCTTGTGGGGCTGCGGCGCTGCTGCCGGGCCGCGCTGGGGGAGACCCTGAGGGGACGGGGTGCTGGGAGGCCGTGAAGGGATGAGGGGCTGCAGAGGCCCTGACAGGACAAGGCTGTGGGAAGGCTTGAGGGGAATGTGTGAGGGACTGGATGGCAAAAGGTTCCAAGGGGACAGAAGGCCCTGGAGGAGCCGGGGTGGTGGGAAGCCCTGAGGAATTGGGTGTCAAAGCCATAAGCAGCCCCTGGGCAGCTGCCTTGTTCCTGACACCCAGCTGCTCTGGTGCTTCCCCAAAATGTCTCCCAGGCCTGCAGCAGAAACCCTCGAGGCTGGGACACCACCCCGCCAGGAGGGTGGGGACAGCCCAAGGTGCCCAGGCTGGGCTGGCTGGGGACATGGAGGGCAGGGGGGTGCTGCCAGGCCACGGCCTCTGGGTGCCTCCAGGAAGGGGCAGTGGGCAGAGGCAGGGCTGGCCACCAGCCTGTGACCGAGGCCCCCCGACACAGAGCTCGGGGCTTGCTGAGCTGCTGCCACCATGGGGAGGGTGGTGATGTCTCCTCCAGCAGGGCTGCCCAGTCACTGCTGCCCAAGCGGCTCTGGAGCCCACAGAAACAGCAGCAGAGTGTGCACAGGAACAGCAGCAGCCTGAATGTCAGCACCTGCACAGTGAGGCGTCCGCAGCAGCTGGGTGCCAAACAGGGGGAGGCTGTGGGCATAGTTGCCTTTGGTTTGGCAAAAGGCTTCAGCAGAATTGGCCACAATGGCTTTCTCTTCACTTGCAGCCTCACAGCAACGCTTGGCAGCTTCATCTGCAGCCTGTGCCCCTGACTGACTTGGATGGCTGTGCTTGAGGGCGGGCTCGCCTTCCACACTCAGGTGTCCCCAGGCAGCGGCACTGGTGCCATTGTGAGAGAGAGACTCTGATGGGGCACGAGCCCTGCACTGCAGCTGCCCTCCCTCTCTTCTGTCCAGGCACCTCAAAGACACACGAAACAATATCCTGCACTTGCTTGGAACCAAGGAAGAAGCAGCATGTGCTGAAAAAAAGCAGGGACTTACACAGCTCAGTTTTCCACTCCGCTTGGAGAATCACAGAATCTCAGAACATTTTGTGCTGCCAAGTATCATAAACATCATCTAGTTCCAACCACCCTGCCATGGGCACAGGTGGTGCGCAGACACAATTGTCACTAGAATTGGAAGAACACTTTTCCATGTTTACCTTTTCATTTCCTGGATTTCAAGCAAAGATGAAAAAGTAATCTGGTGAATCACAAATGAATATTGTAGCTCACAGAACTAGAAGTCTCCAGTGGCCCATGGTGTGTCCATTCAACTATTGTTAGATTGTCCAGTTGGAGCTCAGCCTGGTGCAGCCTGGGCACAGGCATCAGGCTGGTCCATTTCAGCATCCCCAAGTCTTGTGGCTCCCTGTGCACCCATTGCTTCCTGAATTCACTACTGAATTCCCAGTTACTGCTGGGCAGGTGTCATGGGGTGGCTTTACCTTTAAGGTGGTTTTGGGAGCTAAGGAAGTTGAAGCTGCTGGTGGCTGATGGGAGTCTTTCCTCCTGACCAATTATCAGTCATTTCTAAGAATTGACAGCAGTTTTGACCATTAAAAAGTGGAGTCAATTTGTGAACACCCCCTTAAGATGTACAGTCAAAGCTCTCTTGTCCTCTTTGTGTTTCCGGCTTTTGGAAAGGTAATGAGGCTCTGTCTTGGCCTCCTCCCCCCCTCCAGGCTGGACAAGGCTGCAGAAGAAGGGGCGGGGGGGGGGGGGGGGAGAAGCAGAGCCGGCCAGCCGGGCTTAGTTTTCAGTTTCTGCTGCTGGACTGAAACCTGACACCATGAACTCTTGCAGCTTTTCTAAAGCTTTAATTCTTTTACTACCTGGATAAAACGTACAGATTACTCCTTTTTCCCAGAAAGACAGAGAGAGACAATCAACATGAAGAAGACATCATAAAACCACCAACAACAGTGAGGAAATAGAGTTAAGTTTTAGATGGGGAGAGAATAAGGTGGTGCTTTATAAGCTGAAATATCTTTCTGTTAAAGCTGTGGAGATGGACAATAGTAGTTTAAAAAGACTCCTTTAATTAATGACAGAGTCTGTTGGGAGGAATGGAGTGTTCAAAGTGTGGATTTTGAGCAAAAGAGAGAGTAATTGTGATACAGTGAGGTGCTGGAACAAAGTGAAGCGAAGATTTGAGGCCTTGAGGACAATGAGAAAACTGTTTTCCAGTGAAGCTCACAGAGACAGATGAAGAAGACTTTTGCCTTTGAATAACTCATCCTTAAAATGACATTCCTAGACTCATGGCCCATACACACCTCAGAGTGTGTGAAATGGGAGGAGTGAACTCTGATGACAGGATTTCCAGGCAGCTGGCATCAGAGAAATAGAAAACTATAACAGAAATAGTTTTCTTGTGAGAAACTCCATAGATTAGCAGAAGAAGACTTCTGTTTCTCTACAAAGGCTGATGAAAAGACTCTAGCAGGAATTGGGACTGCTTTAACCACTAAAGTTCTAAAGTTTTTCTGTCTCTATGTTGTCACGTGTACAAAGGAATGGTCAGGTAGTGGGGGATAAAAGAGTATTCTGGAAGTTTATTCTGGTGTTTTTATTCTTGCAGTTTTGTTAATAAACTTTATTTATTCCTTTTAAGTTTTAAGCCTGTTTTGCTCCTGTTCTAATCCATATCTCACAGCAAGAAATAAGTAATTTTTTAGTTACTGCTTTAAAACCACGACAGCAGGACATAAGAACACAGGAATAGCTTGTTTGGCTCATTCTTGTGTTGGCTGCTCCTGCTTAAAGTAATCATCAGGAGTATATGCTGATGTAATGGTATAGCTGAACACCAGGGACTTTGTCTGTAGTGTCTAAAACTAAAACCTTGTCTGACTGTTCAGACACTCTAAAATCCAGGGTTAAAATGACAGCTTTGGTATGGAAGAATCCTGGAAATTTTGACATGTGATTTTTCTAGTCAAGGATTTTAATGGCAATGTCGAAACTACAAAAATTTTCAAACTTGTTTTCATTGGTAACCCCTTTGAAATGGCATCAGGACACCTACAGGGGACAGGGTATGACAGTGGGGACAGTACTTGGCAGTTCATGGCTTCAGATGTGGGAGATAAATATTTTGCCTGGGTTCAACCCGAAGTTCAAGTTTTCCCAGGGTTTTGATGGACTGGTCATTGCAGGTAAATTTAATAAATGCAAAAGAATGTAAAAGCACAATTTCTGCAGAATGTGCACTGGGAAGAAAATAGGGAGAAAACCTTGAAAACAGTCATCAGGCTCTGGAAAAATTTAAAGAAGTTAAAATTAAAAATAGATGTAGCTCTGTGACTATTCAGGCAGGACTCTCTGTCTGGAGGAAATGTTTGCCTTGCATCAGCTGCACACAGACAGACACGCAGCAACTGGAGCCTTGCACATCAGAGACTGTGCTAATGTTTCTCCCAGAAAAACAGACAGAAGTTCACACTGAAACGTTACAGTGCCTCCGTACAATCTAACCATCCTAGGAAACTCAGCAGCTGATGGTGTTTTTGTGCTACTGCAAACCCCTTTCCTATCCATGGAAAACATCATTCCAGGAAAGAGCAACATCATCTGACAGATAGCAAGAGCAGCCAGCAGTAGCTCCAGCCAACAGCCCCTGCAGGAAGGAGCACAGTCCCCAATGCACGTGGGCTTTGGCTGCCCTCTGGCACAGAAGCCCCCCAGGGGTACAGGTCTCTGGGGCAGGAGATGGGCACCAGTGATAGTAAAAGGTTCTAAAATCTTAGAAAATTCGGAGACTTAGAAAGAAAGTTAGGTTTGGAAAGCCTTGGGAAAAGTAGGCCCTGAGAAATGTTAGGCCTTGTGCTTGCTAAAGATCAGGTCAAGCTGCACCTGTGTAGTCAGTATATGATAAATGATACAATTGTTAGATGTGATCAGATATAATTATTGTTTAGAGAACATGGGGAACCATGTTAGGGGGCTAAGGGGGGATCACGAGAAAGTCATGCTTGGATAAAAACAATGCATACAATAGAACAATGTAAGTTTAATAATTAATATGTAAGTTGCATAACGATAGAGTATAAAATATGTTCAACTCAAAAACCCAAATGGGGTCAGATTTGGGTATGTGTACCCTTGACACCCAGATCTCTTTAAATAAAGCACCTTCATATAACCATTCGTGGTTGTGTGTGTTCCTGAACACTGACATTTTGGTGACCCAGATGGGACCTTGTGAGTGCTGCTGAGCGAACTCGCGACCCGATCACGCTCCAGCCGGCACCGAGGGATTCTCGGGGAGCCCATCAGCCGCGACCGTCTCCGCTGCTCACAACGTCCCCGGGAGAAAAGGTAAGGTGCTTTAATTTGGTTTTGGTGCCTGCCAGTTAGACGCGGCGAAAGCTGTGCGTGGTTGGGCTAAAGGAATTTCTCTTGGTAAAGCCTAGGCGCCGTCCGTAAGACGACTGCAAAAGCGTTGCAGGTTCAGGATTTGTGGTATATTATAGTTATAGTTATAATATGGAGAAGCTTAAAGGGGTTTTGGGCAGCAGTGCTCCCATACCAAGTACTTCTCCTTTGGGGTGCTTATTGGCACATGGGAAACAAGGTAATTTTGGGGAAGAATTACATAAGGCTAAGTTGATTGATTATTGTAATACATGGTGGCCAGGATATGTCCTGGATAGTGGAGAAAAGTGGCCAAAGAATGGATCTTTGCAATATAATACTATTTTACAGCTGATGTTGTTTTGTAAGTGAGAGGGAAAATGGGATGAAGTTCCGTATGTTGACTTGTTTTTCTATCTGCGAGATAAGCCAGAATGGCAAGCTGAGTGTGGATTGATGGTGGTTAAAGCATGTGTGAGTGATAAATGTGAGGTTTGCGTAAAAGAGAAATGTTTAAAACACCTGGCATTAAAAGCAAGTTTGCGTCGGGGGAACGATATGGATGTTGATTTACAAGTGGCTTTAACAACACCAAAAGAACCTGACTCTGTCTTGTCTGCCCCCACTTCACCCAGTCTTGTTCCACCTAACCCTATTACACCTAATTCTAGTCCACATAATCCTACCTCACCCTTCCCTCTTTACCCTCCTCTCCCGCCTTCACCAGATCCTTCTTCCCCAGGAGATGATCAAAATTTAACCGTAATACAAGGAAATGTGAAAAATGCTGGGGGGAAAAATAGTAGTAATGGATGTAATGATAATAAATCAGCGACACCGGTATCTCACTGGACAAGGTCTAAGTTTGCCCCGGTCCTGTATAAAACAGAAAAAGACTTGGGCAGACAAAATCAGACTGTGATTGCCCCCTTGAGACAAGGAGTAGGAGTAGAGGGGCCAGTGTTTGTAAAGGTACCTTTCTCTCCTGCGGATTTGGTAATTTGGAAACAATCAGCTGGAACTTATAGAGAGAATCCTGACAAAGTGGCAAGGGTGGTAAAAATGGTTATGAAAACTCAGAATCGGGGTTGGGATGATATACAAGTAATATTAGATACTTTAATGGATTCTACTGAAAAAGAGATGGTGGTTAAGGCAGCCAAGGAGAGAGCAAGAGAAAATCTCAGAACTGGGTTAGTAACAGGGACTTTAGATGAGAATTTTCCTACCGAGGATCCAGGGTGGGACCCTAATGTATTTAGGGATATGCGGAGGCTGAAAAGATATCAAGAATGGGTTCAGATAGGGGTTCAGAAGACTGTGCCTAAAACTATGAATTGGTCTAAACTGTATGAGATAAGGCAGGAAAAGAAAGAAGTAAGATCAATCTGTTGCGAGCAGCCCTCCATAATAAAATATAAAAAATGCTGACTTGCTAAAAGAAACAAGAGAGGGAAACCCCTCTCATTAATCAAATTTACCCTCAAAAAGAGCTAACTTGGATAAAATTGTGGGGAACACTGCTGTCCTAGTTTGAAACTTCTAATTAAAACAGAATATAACTATATCAATGATAAGGATCTTGATCCGCACATAACCACTAAAAATAGAAAAAGGAGAAAAAAAAAAGGAAAAAAAAAGAAAAAGTGTAAAAAAATAGAAAAAAGAGAAAAAAGGGAGTACAGGCATCTCCCTCACGAGTCAGAATACGTATTGCGAGTGTCTCTCACTGGAGGTGATTAAATTAGATTGAGAGAACAGGAATCCAGTGGGTACTGGGGACATGAAGTACTTTTTAACAACAAGAGACGTACATAACCCATGGTCCCTAACTCAGCACACAGCTTATTGGGCAGAGGAGCTTAACCCCTTGGAAAGGGGAGACTTTATTGCTATAGTTTGTACCCCCAACCAACTACTGAAAAATATTCAGAAAGCTGCCTGCTTACAAATGATACACAAAAGAAAATTAATTGTTGGTTATGAATCACCAGTGTTGTTACCTGTGAAAACTGAAATTATGGACCTGTAAAAAAAAAAATCTCATTGCTGTTCCCAGTAAATTGTTCTTATCCCAGCCCGGGATCTTAGCCTTTTCTGCTTTCCATGGGAGGTGGGAGGGAGCACAGTTTTGGCGGGAGCAAGAAATTGAGGAATCCCATTCCTGAAGCCCAGCCCGTGGAAACCGAGCATCCCAGCTGGTGCCAGGCCTGGTTGCCATGGCAGCAGCCTTGGGAGTGGGTCCCTGGCTGGGGGCTGTGGAACCTCTTCCCTCTGGTGCCCAGGGCCAGGAGTGGAGGGAGCGGCTGGAGCTGAGGCGGGCAGGTTTAGGCTGGATGTGAGGAAAAGGTTTTTGCCCCGAGGCTGCTGGGGCACTGAACAGGCTCCCCAGGGAGGGCTCCCAGCTCCAGGGCTGTCTGAGCTCCAGCAGCGTTTGGCCAGCGCTGCCAGGCCCAGGCTGGGATTGTTGGGGTGTCCTGTGCAGGGCCAGCAGTTGGACTGGAGGATCCCCATGGGTGCCTCCCACCTCAGCCAATTCTGTGGCTCTGTGATCCCATGAGACTGCTGCAAATGGTTGCCATGGCAACGGATTATGGCTCCAGGCCTGAGCTGGTGTCCATGGCAACCACCCCTGGCATGGGGTCTCCATGGAGCTGCCAAGGGACTGATCATAGCAACAGGGGCTGTGATGGTTGTCATGGAAACAGATTATAGCAACAGGGGGCTGGTGATGGTTGCCTACCAAGGATCAGATTTGTTACAGTCCCTCAGAGGGGATCCATGGGGACATTCCAAGAGTCTCCAGGCTGTTCAAGAGCTGGAATGTCACAGGCACAGACAGGGGCTCCACAGAGACCTCCCAGGGGTTTCTGGGGATGCTGAAGAGCCGTGTGGTCAGACGCAGTCACAGCAATTCCATAGTGACATCCCAGGGGACCTTGGGATGCAAAGGCACCACTGTGTCACAGACACTCCCGGGGGCTCCACGGTGACATCCCAGGAGTCCCCAGGCTGCTAAAGAGCTGGGATGTCACAGACACTCCCAGGGCTTCCTGTCATGGGCAGAGTGGGAGCTTCAGGCAAAAGCTTTATTTCTTCATTGGAGAAACTCCTGCTGAGTCATGAGGTGGAGAAATGACACCCAACAGCCACCAGGGATCCTCAAACCCCTCCAGGATGCCTCGACTTTTAAATTCCTTCTTAAAAGGGGAGACTGGGAGCAGCTAGATCCAATCCCAGCCCCGGACTATGTCAAAGGTTTATGTGTAAAGATTGGACAGGTGAAATTGAATCCTAATGCAACTTGTCCCACAGGATTAACAATGGAACATGAGATATCTTTCTATAAATACAGCTATGATTGGTTCTGATCATGATTAGACAGATTTATTTTCACCAGAGAGTAAATTAAAACTAAAGTGATTTACTCCACAGTGTAAGAGATACAAGAATTATTAGGCTATGGTGCTCTAGGAAGCAATTTTGAAGTAAACATGGCATTGCTGGAGTTGTTTGAGCCCATTCCAGGCCGAGCCTCCTGCTCCAGCAGGAACTGCCTTTCCTGTGCCATGGCCAGGGCAGATCCCACTGCAGGAAAAGCCCCAGGCCAGCCCCAACCCAGGGAATGGCTTGGGCACAAGTGCAGAGTGCCGTGCTGGGAGCTGTGCCAGTGTCCTGGGGTGACTTTATGATACTGGTATCCCCAGTCGTCTGGTTTATGTTATATATTAAGTTCTGCACCTTTAAAACTAGCTCTGAGAGGAAGAGAGGGGGAAGAAGAAGCGCGCAGTTTGTGTTAAAGAAAAACATCACTCCCACACATCTCGCTCCTGGACTGTGGTGTCTGCAGCACGGACAGACAGCAGGACAGAGCTTCTCTCTGGCTTTTAGTTAGTTTTAGCTAGCTGAGGCAGAGGAGTTCCCTGGACCTTTGTTTTCTCCTTTTCTTGGATCTGTGCAAGCCTGTTCTGGACTGAACACCCAGCCAAACCCCGGGAGCTCACGCCTGTGGCCCACCGGGGCCTGGGCCTCGGCACTTTCCAGCGCCGGAGGGACTGATAAGGAACCTGAGCAAGCTGAGCTACACCACATGAAAAGGACTTTTCTTCCTAGACTTCCCATCCCATCTAACAGCAAGAGGTTTTATTATTTAATATTATTCAAATTTCTGTTAAATAAACAGCTTTTTCCACTTCTCTCCAAGGAATTTTTTTTTTTTTTTCCCTTTCCCGGACCAGTTGGTAGGGAGGGGCATTTCCCTGGGGAAATCCCCATTTGGAGTTTTCCTCCCTAATTTGCCCTAAACGAAGACAAATACAGTTTTTGGCGCCCAACATGGGGCAAGAGAAAGTGGAAAAACCTGTACTGATTGTTAGTTGTATTTTTGGTTGTATTTATTCTGTATTGGGATAAAGCAGTCAGTAGCCATGTTGTTTGGATACATAATATCTTTCGGGGTGGAGGCCTTCATGTCGATCTGGTCCCTAGAATTTTTTGAGGTTTTAATACCTGTCTTTGCCCTCTTTCACAGTAGAGAGGCACGGATTAGAATGGTTATTGTGCTGGGCTTGGTGATAATGATTTATAAGAAGTTTATAGAACGACTGAAGTTTCTGTCAGGTATGTTTGGCTTATAGTTTCTTCGTCCGACCCTGCCTCCCAGTCCCAGTAGCACATTTTGGGAGTTTATTAGTAATTGTACCCAGTTTGTTAGAGGAAGAGCAGGGGATGAGGCTTTTCAGCCTTTTCTTTCCTTCTTCTCCTTTGAATCTGTTATGTCCCTCTTTGAGAATATCCAGTTTCCCCTGAGTGTTAAGGATACCACTTTCCTGGTCACTTTCCTGGTAGTTCAGCTGTTAAGCTTCCTCTATATGGTCTGCAACTTCTCTAGAGTGAGGGCTGAGATATCCAGAAGAGCCAATGAAACCCCTGCCCCAGAAGTAGACTCAGGTGGGAGAAATCCTGAGTGGTGTAGAGAACGGGAGAGAATTGGCCGAACTCTGAAGGAATTTTCTGATCCCCCAGCCTGGGAATTTTCACTTGAACAAACTCAGAACCCAGATGAAGTAGGGAAATATCTGGAAGAGAATTGCTGTGATGATTCTAAGAAGAAAAATCTCATTGCAATAAGCTGGGCCCTAGCGTATGCTTATCGCACGCTGCTAGATACTGTAGGGCAGGCAGATAAATCAGCAGCTACCCCAGTCACTCCGTCTGCAGCCAAACCAGACAGTGAGCCTAAGCCAGCAGCCAAACCAGACAGTGAGCCTAAGCCAGTGGCCAAACCAGACAGTGAGCCTAAGCCAGTGGCCAAACCAGACAGTGAGCCTAAGCCAGCAGCCAAACCAGACAGTGAGCCTAAGCCAGTGGCCAAACCAGACAGTGAGCCTAAGCCAGGAGCCAAACCGGACAGTGAGCCTAAGCCAGCAGCCAAACCAGACAGTGAGCCTAAGCCAGTGGCCAAACCAGACAGTGAGCCTAAGCCAGCAGCCAAACCAGACAGTGAGCCTAAGCCAGTGGCCAAACCAGACAGTGAGCCTAAGCCAGTGGCCAAACCAGACAGTGAGCCTAAGCCAGTGGCCAAACCAGACAGTGAGCCTAAGCCAGCAGCCAAACCAGACAGTGAGCCTAAGCCAGCAGCCAAACCAGACAGTGAGCCTAAGCCAGTGTCTGTTGCTCCTACCACGAGAGGTATGAAATTCAAAACCAAAACCGATCGGCCAGTAGATGATGATAATGGCGATGCAGGAGAAGGACCCTCAAGACCAGCAACTGATCAAAAATCAGAAGGCGCTGGTGAACCTTTCTCCCTGAAGGACCTTCGTGGCCTGAGAAAAGATTACACCCGATGACCTGATGAATCTATTAGTTGGTTAGTCCATCTGTGGGATGCTGCAGATGAGGCTACAGTTCTGGATGGCACTGAAGCGAGGCATCTGGGATCCCTGTCACATGATCCGGTTATCGATCAAGAAGTGATGAGAGGGGCTGACCCTTACAGTCTCTGGGAACGGGTTCTAAGAAGTGTGGCACAAAGATATCTGTGTGCAGACGATCTCTATATACAGCAAACTCATTAGAAAACCATAGAACAGGGGATTCAGCCCTTGAGAGAAATGGCAATAGTAGAGATTGTCTTCGTGGGTGACTTAGGTACTAGAAATCCAGACTTGGTGCCATGTACATCTGTGACGTGGCGAAAACTTGTTCGACTTGGGCCACAAGAATACGCTTCTGCTTTAGCAACAATGAAGCGGGATGACCGGGAGGAGACTGTGCTGGAGATGGCAAAGAAACTTCGAACATATGCAGATACCGTGCATGGCCCCATGCAGGCAACAATTGCAGCTGTGGAAACACGTATGCAAAACTTCCAAGACAAAATAGAGGAGAATCTCAAGAAACTCAGGGAGGACCTTCTTCCAGTCTCGGCGGTACAGACCAGGAGCCCTGGTACTCAACGCAGAAGTTCCCCAGATAGAGAGAAAAGGCTACGAGCTGATCTGTGGTTTTTCCTACGTGACTCTGGAGAAAACATGAAAAGATGGGATGGAAAATCTACTGGTGCTCTGGCAAAACGGGTGCATGAATTAGAAGACAGCAAGACTCAGGGGGGATACTCCACCTAAAAGAAAGCTGCTCCAGTAGCCTGTAGTCAAACTGACAAGTATGATGACATGTCTGATTCTCTTGAAGGAACCTCCAAGACATATACCCAAGGAAAGAAAGATAACCAGGCTTAGAGGGGCCCTGCCTCTAGCCAGGTAGAGGCTAGGGAAAACCGTGTCTTTTGGACTGTGTGGATTCATTGGCCTGGCACATCAGAACCACGAAAATATGAGGCCTTGGTTGACACTGGTGCACAGTGCACCCTAATCCCATCAAGATATGTAAGGGCAGAATCTGTTTCTATTGCCGGTGTGACAGGGGGATCACAGGACTTTACTTTAGTGGAAGCTGATGTGAGCCTGACTGGAAATGAGTGGAAGAAGCACCCCATTGTGACTAGCCCAGAGGCCCCATGCATTTTGGGCATAGACTACCTCCAAAGTGGGTATTTTAAGGACCCAAAGGGGCTTAGGTGGGCATTTGGGATAGCAGCTGTAGAGACAGAGGGCATCAAGCAATTGAACACCTTGCCTGGACTGTCAGAGAACCCATCTGCAGTAGGACTCCTAAAAGTGGAAGAACAGCGAGTGCCAATTTCCACCTCGACAGTGCACCGCCAGCAATATAGAACAACTCGAGATGCTGTGATCCCCATCCACAAGATGATCCGAGAACTAGAGAGCCAAGGGGTGGTCAGCAAAACCCACTCACCCTTCAACAGATCCATCTGGCCTGTGCGTAAATCTGAAGGAGAATGGAGATTGACTGTGGACTATCGTGCATTAAATGAAGTGACTCCACCGCTGAGCGCTGCCGTGCCAGACATGCTGGAGCTCCAGTATGAGCTGGAGTCCAAAGCAGCAAAGTGGTATGCCACTATTGACATTGCCAATGCATTTTTCTCCATTCCCCTGGCAGCAGAATGCAGGCCTCAGTTTGCCTTCACGTGGAGGGGAGTGCAGTACACCTGGAACCGACTGCCCCAGGGGTGGAAGCACAGCCCCACCATCTGCCATGGACTGATCCAGGCTGCCCTGGAAAAGGGTGAGGCTCCAGAACATCTGCAGTACATTGATGACATCATTGTTTGGGGAAAGACGGCTGAAGAAGTCTTTGAGAAAGGAGAGAAAATCATCCAGGTTCTCCTGAAAGCCGGTTTTGCCATCAAGAAGAGCAAAGTTAAGAGACCAGCTCGTGAGATTCAGTTCCTGGGGGTAAAGTAGCAAGATGGACGGTGTCAGATCCCTACTGATGTCATCAACAAGATCACAGCAATGTCTCCACCAGCCAACAAGAAGGAAACACAAGCTTTCCTAGGTGCCATAGGTTTTTGGAGGATGCACATTCCTGAGTACAGTCAGATTGTGAGCCCTCTTTACCTGGTCACCCGCCAAAAGAACAATTTTCAGTGGGGCCCTGAACAACAACAAGCCTTTGCTCAGATCAAACAGGAGATCGCCCATGCAGTAGCCCTTGGCCCAGTCAGGACAGGACCAGATGTGAAGAACGTGCTCTACTCTGCAGCCGGAAGCCATGGTCTGTCCTGGAGCCTTTGGCAGAAAGTGCCTGGGGAGACTCGAAGCCGACCATTAGGACTTTGGAGCCGAAGCTACAGAGGGTCCGAAGCCAATTACACTCCCACAGAGAAGGAAATCTTAGCTGCCTATGAAGGAGTTCAAGCTGCCTCAGAAGTGACTAGCACAGAAGTACAACTCCTCCTGGCACCCCGACTGCCAGTGCTGGGGTGGATGTTTAAAGGAAAGGTTCCTGCTACTCACCACGCCACTGACGCTACATGGAGCAAGTGGATTGCCCTCATCACGCAGCGCGCCCGTATTAGAAACCCAAATCGCCCTGAGATTTTAGAGATAATTACAAACTGGCCGGAAGGTGAAAACTTTGGTCTCACTGATGAAGAGGAGCAGGAACAAGTGACACGGGCTGAAGAAGCTCCACCGTACAACCAATTGCCAGCAGAAGAAACACGCTACGCTCTGTTCACTGATGGTTCCTGTCGCATCGTAGGAATGAACCGAAAGTGGAAAGCAGCCGTATGGAGCCCCACACGACAGGTCGCAGAAGCCACTGAAGGAGAAGGTGGATCAAGCCAACTTGCTGAACTCAAAGCTGTTCAACTGGCCTTGGACATTGCTGAAAGAGAGAAGTGGCCAAAGCTCTACCTCTACACAGATTCATGGATGGTAGCCAACGCTCTGTGGGGATGGTTGGAAAGGTGGAAAAAGGCCAACTGGCAACGCAGAGGAAAGCCCATCTGGGCTGCTGATGAGTGGAAAGACATCGCCACCAGGGTAGAGAAACTGTCTGTGAGGGTCTGTCATGTAGATGCCCATGTCCCCAAGAGTAAGGCTAATGAAGAGCACCGAAACAATGAACAGGTGAATCAGGCTGCAAAGATAGAGGTGTCAAAGATAGACTTAGATTGGCAACACAAGGGAGAGTTGTTCCTAGCTCGATGGGCCCATGATGCCTCAGGCCATCAAGGTAGAGATGCCACCTATAAGTGAGCATGAGACCGAGGGGTGGACCTATCCATGGACAGTATTTCCCAGGTTATCCATGACTGTGAGACGTGTGCCACGATCAAACAGGCCAAGCGGTTGAAGCCTCTCTGGTACGGTGGGCGGTGGTCCAGATACAAGTATGGAGAAGCCTGGCAGATTGACTACATCACACTGCCCCAAACCCGCCAAGGCAAGCGCTACGTGCTCACGATGGTAGAAGCCACCACTGGATGGTTGGAAACCTACCCTGTGCCTCATGCTACAGCCCGTAACACCATCCTGGGACTTGAAAAGGAAGTCCTTTAGAGGCATGGCACCCCTGAGAGGACTGAGTCAGACAATGGGACTCATTTCAAAAATAACCTTATAAACACCTGGGCTAGGGAACATGGCATTAAGTGGGTGTATCATATCCCCTACCATGCACCTGATGCAGAAAAAGTAGAGAGGTACAATGCACTGTTAAAGACTACCTTGAAAGCGTTGGGTGAGGGATCTTTCAAAAATTGGGAGCAGCATCTAGCAAAAGCCACCTGGATAGTTAACACCTGAGGTTCCACCAACCGAGCAGGCCCAGCCCAATCCGAGGCCCTGAATATAGTAGACGGAAACAAAGTCCCAGCGGTACATCTCAGAAGTTTGTTAGAAAAGACAGTTTGGATCAATTCTACTTTGAGTGTAGACAAACCCATTCGTGGGGTTGTTTTTGCTCAGGGACCGGGTTGCACATGGTGGATAATGCGAAAAGATGGAACAACACAATGTGTACCTCAGAGAGATCTCATGGTTGGGTGAAGATCATGAATGAATGCCCTTGTCTGTATACAATGTATGTGTTGTAGAGTGAAAATATATATATATTAATTTTGATAATAACTTGATGATATGGGGTAAGGGGTGGAATGTCCTGGGGTGACTTTATGATACTGGTATCCCCAATCGTCTGGTTTATGTTATATATTAAGTTCTGCACCTTTAAAACTAGCTCTGAGAGCAAGAGAGGGGGAAGAAGAAGCACGCAGTTTGTGTTAAAGAAAAACATCACTCCCACACATCTCGCTCCTGGACTGTGGTGTCTGCAGCACGGACAGACAGCGGGACAGAGCTTCTCTCTGGCTTTTAGTTAGTTTTAGCTAGCTGAGGCAGAGGAGTTCCCTGGACCTTTGTTTTCTCCTTTTCTTGGATCTGTGCAAGCCTGTTCTGGACTGAACACCCAGCCAAACCCTGGGAGCTCACGCCTGTGGCTCACCGGGGCCTGGGCCTCGGCACTTTCCAGCGCCATGAGGGACTGATAAGAAACTGAGCGAGCCGTTCACCACATGAAAAGGACTTTTCTTCCTAGACTTCCCATCCCATTGAACAGCAAGAAGTTTTATTATTTAATATTATTCAAATTTCTGTTAAATAAACAGCTTTTTCCACTTCTCTCCAAGGAATTTTATTTTTTTTTTTCCTTTCCCGGACCAGTTGGTAGGGAGGGGCATTTCCCTGGGGAAATCCCCATTTGGAGTTTTCCTCCCTAATTTGCCCTAAACGAAGACAGCCAGGGACAGCCAAAGGCACCTTGGCAGCAGCAGCTGCTTCCAGGGCATGGCCAGAAGGCTCCCTTGGCACCCCGGCCTGGTGGCCAGCACTGCAGAGCTGCTGCTTCAGGGCTCATTTCTGGCTGGGCTCTGAAAATCCACTTCTGCTCCAGGAGCCTGACTGGGAAGCAATTGGCCCCAGCACCCTGGGGACAAGATAATAATGAACAAACTCTTCATGCCAGCAGAGACAAGGCAGGGGCAGAGGAAAGGGGAGAGCCAGGCCCAGGGGACATGGCTGAAATGGTGATGGCTGTAAGGTCACTGCCACTGCAGCAGCCTGGCTGGCCCTTGTTATAGATTTCATTGATTAACAAGAGTCAAATTAGCAGCTAATTAACAAATTTTATTAATCATAGCAGCAAAACAAGGAGGCAATGCAGCGCTGGGCGACAGGGGGTTCTCCGTCCCGCCAACTGCCGCGCATACTGAGGTTCCAGTCGGTCTTTTTAAGATGTTTACGAGCCTTTTGCGCATGCTTCGGGGTTGTTGTTGGAACATCTTGCTTCACTTCTGTTCTTCTTGGTTCCTGGAAAGTCCCACACCTGGTCTGTACGAAAACAACCCGACCACAACTTGCGAAAAGCTTTCCACATTAGCTTGCGAAGGAAAAGAGAGCAAAAAAAAAGAAAAAAAAAACCAAAAAAACAACTAACCACATCCTGATTAACTGACAAACATCATCCCAGTTAATCCCAGTTAATGAACAAACATAATTCATAACAGTCCCCCCTTTTTATCTAGGACAATTCTTTGCTTTGTTCATTAAACCTTTTTAGTTCTTGTCTACTCCATTCTAACTCTTCTTCATTGGGGCCTAGGTTGATGGGTTCATATTTTGCCTGTATTAACATCAGATGAGCTGCTTCTAGTCTTTTTCTAACAATAGCTATTATTTTATTAAAGATGCAGGGACCAAGAGTTAGTGCTAGAACAAATATAAGCACTGGTCCAGCTATTGTTGACAGAAGGGTGGTAAGCCAGGGAGACTGATTGAACCATTTGTGATACCAACTCTGGTGAGATTCTCTTTCGCGTTCCCTTTGCTCAAGTTGCTTCCTAAGCTCAGCCATAATGTCTACTGCCACCCCTGTCGAATCCACATAGGTACAACATTGTTCCTTCAAGGCTATACATAATCCTCCCTGTTGTATTAACAGAAGGTCTAATCCTCTCCTATTTTGTAGGACTACTTCTGATAAAGACCGTACTGATTTGGTAAGAGCATCAATAGCTCTTTCTATTTTTAGCAAATCTTCGTCCACTGATTTTCTCAATGTTGTTAGTCCAGCTCCTTGGGATACTAGAGAAGCTATACCTGTTCCTGCTCCAGCTCCTCCTATTGTTAACAGTAATGCAATCGTAAGTGCTGTAAATGGTTCTCTTTTTACTAAATGATGTTTTTCTGTCTCGTGATGGTCTAGTACATATTCTTTGGGATGGTATATAATTCGAGGGACAATGACTACTTGTATACAGTATTCAGATTTTTCATTGAATACTGTGGTGGACAAGCATGGTGTTAACCCTAACTTGGAGCATATCCATTTATTATTATAAGATGGCACTAACCAATTAGCGACCTCCTTCTTCTGTATTTTTATAGTTTTATTACACAAGTACTTTTGCTCTGGAGGGATAGCTCCTATACATAACCCCTGTCCGGTAACTTGCGTTATTGTAATCCCCGGGGTTCCTTTTTCCCGATTCCATGAACACTCTCTGGGGTTAGTTCCTGTTGAGGGTTAGGTGGGAATTTTTACCCATTATGTGCTGGGAAACCTAACTACCGGTACTTAAGGGTGCTCACAAAGGACAAAGAGTAGCCGGGCCCAGGGTGGCGGGGAAGGGGGTAGAAAAAGGAGGGTGGGGACAGTTTTTAGCTGTATTTTTTTCCTCGGCTTCGGGGAAGAAGGACGTTCGTGCGCTGGGTCGCGGAGCTGCTTCTTCTCCTTCTCCCCTCTTGGTTGGTGGCCTCGCACTCCCTGTCCTGCCAGGCATCGTCGTGGAGCTGCTGATACACCTCATCCACCAGCCCAGGATCTCAGCTCATCCCTGCTGTTCCAGCTGACTGTTTCCTCGGAGCCCTGCAAGAGCACTGGGACTGACTGCCCGAGGGGTTTGTGAAAACAAAGCCTCTCCTCCATCCCGTCTCAGCCGAGAAAGCTGTCCCGGGGTCCCTGGTTCTGTTTTCTTGTTATTGCTGTAGTTATTGTTTGTTTGTTTACTTGGTTATACTAGTAAAGAACTGTTATTCCTATCCCCAGATCTCTGCCTGAAAGCCCCTTGATTTCAAAATTATAATAATTTGGAGGGAGGGGGTCTACATTCTTTCATCCCAAGGGAGGCTCCTGCTCTCCCTAGCAGACACCTGTCTTCTGGAACCAAGACAGATTTTGGCCGCCCATCGTGGGGCACTGAGAGAAAAAGGGCAAAAAAGGAATAACAGTTCTTAAATAACCTAACTTTTGTGTGCTGGATTTAGAAACCTTGTTAGGTAGAACCATGTTGTTTAGCTTACCCAGGTTCATGGGCCATGTGGTCACAGCTATATTTCTCCCATTTGCTGCGCCTTACCTAAATATGGGTCCTATAACTAAGGCTACTGTGGCTATTATCCAGCTTGTTTTGTGGGTTGATAAGGTGAGGAATTCATGGATGTTTAATGTCCTCTGGATGGCGGGCTCATGGATTCAGAGCTGTCACACACTAACTGGATGGTTTTCAGGTTACTTTAATAATGGTACCTACTGGGAGAAAAAGACAGCTGGGGAAATTTTCTCCCAACCTTTCACCCAGTTCCTTGGGCCTACCCCGCCAGTTTTCAAAGGGTTAAAATCTTCTCTGGATGCTAATGACATCATACAGTGGCTGGTGTTGCTGATAGGCCTGTTCTACTTAGCCTTCAGAGACAAAGGGAAAGAGACCGGAGGTGCTGCTCCAGAGCCTGGCACAGCCCCAGAGCGAGGGGGTGCTGCCCCAGAGCCTGCCCCTGCCCCAGAGACAGGGAGTGGTGCTCCAGAGCCTGCCCCTGCCCCAGAGACAGGGAGTGCTGCTCCAGAGCCTGCCCCTGCACCAGAGACTAGGGGTGCTGCTCCGGAGCCTGCCCCTGCCCCAGAGACAGGGAGTGGTGCTCCAGAGCCTGCCCCTGCCCCAGAGACAGGGAGTGGTGCTCCAGAGCCTGCCCCTGCCCCAGAGACAGGGAGTGCTGCTCCAGAGCCTGCCCCTGCCCCACAGCCCACCTCAGAAATGAACCACCCAGGGTGGGTGGGGGTGCTGGTGAAGGAGATACGTGAGATGGGCCAGATGCTAAAGGAGTGCATTTCCTCAGCTGCTGGGAAACCCTCCCCCTGCCCCAAAGAGGGAGAGTCTGAGGGTGCAGCAGTGGAACCCACAGATGTTACAACCGTCCAGGTTCCAGCTGAACCACAAGGGCAGTCACAGCCAGCAGCTGTTGCCCCTGTGGAAACGAGGAAGTCTAAGATGAAGTCACAGCACCCTGCTGATAAGGATAAGAAAGGAGGGTCCTCACAACCCACAGGGGAGCCAGAAGTTGAAATCATCACTGAGTCTCTGACATATGACAGTCTCCGTAAGTTACAAAAAGACATTGTGAGGCGGGGGCGTGAGCCTTATACCACCTGGTTACTTCGGGTCTGGGACCTTATGGGTACAGGTGTGCAGCTGGATGGTGGTGAGGCAAGGAATGTGGGACCCTTGACGCAGGACTCAGGTGTGAATCAGATATTTGTCAGGGAGCAAGGGCCCCTTTCCCTCTGGGAGCGGCTTTTGATGAGTGTAAGAGAAAGGTTTGTCCATAGAGAGAGAATGGAGGAGCACTATCATAGAAGGGAATGGAAAACCATTGAGGAAGGGATCCAACAGCTGAGAGAGGTGGCGATATTAGAGGTCCTTTTTGGAAGGGGTGGACAGCATGATAATGACCCCGACAAAGTCAGGTGCACTGGGCAGATGTTGTGGAGTCTGGCAAATCTAGGACCACGTGACTACACCACCTGTATTGCAACAATTAATGCCGATAACGGCCGAGAGACAGTGGGTTCTGTTGCCACCAGGCTTAGAAATTATAATAGTATGGTCCATGGCCCACATCAGGCTAAGATTTCTGCTGTGATTAAGGAACTCAAAGAGGAGATGAGGGAAATGAGGGAAGAGATGAGGAAGAGCAGTTCCCATATGGCACCAGTGCGGGTCACAAGCCCAAAACTCCAAGCCCCACGTCCCCCAGCTAGAGAGAGAGGGTACACCTCACGAACTGAGCTGTGGTTCTTTCTACGTGACCATGGGGAAGACATGGGAAAGTGGGATGGGAAACCCACTTCTGCCCTGGCAGCACGAGTGCGTCAACTCAGGCAGGGAACCAGTAACCAGAAAGGTTCCACTAAAGTGAAGGTAGCCTCAACCTCCCGTGACCAAACTGCCAGATATTACAGAAAAGAGGATGATCCCCTTGAAGGAACCTCTAGCATGTATGCCCAGGGAGGAGAGGATGACCAGTGCTAGAGGGGCCCTGCCTCTAGCCAGGAAGAGGCACGGGAAAACCGGGTCTTTTGGACAGTGTGGATCCGATGGCCTGGCACATCAGAGCCACAAAAATACGAAGCTTTAGTTGATACTGGTGCACAGTGTACCCTAATGCCATCAGGATATGTGGGGGCAGAACCTGTTTCCATTGCTGGGGTGACGGGGGGATCGCAGCAGTTGACTCTGTTGGAAGCTGAGGTGAGCCTGACTGGGAAGGAGTGGCAGAAACATCCCATTGTGACTGGCCCAGAGGCCCCGTGTATTCTGGGCATGGACTTCCTTCGAAATGGCTACTACAAAGACCCAAAGGGACTCAGGTGGGCTTTTGGAATAGCTGCTGTGGAGGCAGAGGACATTAAGCAATTGAACACCTTGCCTGGACTATCAGAGAACCCATCTGCAGTAGGACTCCTGAAGGTGGAAGAACAGCGAGTGCCAATTGCCACCTCGACGGTGCACCGCCGACAGTATAGGACAAATCGAGATGCTGTGATCCCCATCCACAAGATGATCCGAGAACTGGAGAGCCAAGGGGTGGTCAGCAAAACCCACTCACCCTTCAACAGCCCCATCTGGCCTGTGCGCAAGTCTGACAGAGAATGGAGATTGACTGTGGACTATCGTGCATTGAATGAAGTGACTCCACCGCTGAGCGCTGCCGTGCCGGACATGCTGGAGCTCCAGTATGAGTTGGAGTCCAAAGCAGCGAAGTGGTATGCCACTATTGACATTGCTAATGCATTTTTCTCCATTCCCTTGGCAGCAGAATGCAGGCCTCAGTTTGCCTTCACGTGGAGGGGAGTGCAGTACACCTGGAACCGACTGCCCCAGGGGTGGAAGCACAGCCCCACCATCTGCCATGGACTGATCCAGGCTGCCCTGGAAAAGGGTGAGGCTCCAGAACATCTGCAGTACATTGATGACATCATTGTCTGGGGGAACACAGCAGTGGAAGTATTTGAGAAAGGAGAAAAGATCATCCAGATTCTGCTAGAAGCCGGCTTTGCCATCAAGAAGAACAAAGTCAAAGGACCTGCTCGAGAGATCCAGTTCCTGGGAGTAAAGTGGCAAGATGGGCGGCGTCAGATTCCCACTGAGGTCGTCAATAAGATCACTGCAATGTCTCCACCAGCCAACAAGAAGGAAACACAAGCTTTCCTAGGTGCCATAGGTTTTTGGAGGATGCATATTCCTGAGTACAGCCAGATCGTGAGCCCTCTCTACCTGGTTACCCGAAAAAAGAATGATTTCCACTGGGGCCCTGAAAAGCAGCAAGCCTTTGCTCAGATCAAACAGGAGATTGCTCATGCAGTAGCCCTTGGCCCAGTCAGGACAGGACCAGACGTGAAGAACGTGCTCTACTCTGCAGCTGGGAACAATGGTTTGTCCTGGAGCCTTTGGCAGAAAGTGCCTGGGGAGACTCGAGGCCGACCACTGGGATTCTGGAGCCGAAGCTACAGAGGGTCCGAAGCCAACTACACTCCCACAGAGAAGGAAATCTTAGCTGCCTATGAAGGAGTCCAAGCCGCCTCAGAAGTGATTGGCACAGAAGCACAACTCCTCCTGGCACCCCGACTGCCAGTGCTGGGGTGGATGTTCAAAGGAAAAGTTCCTGCTACTCACCACGCCACCGACGCTACATGGAGCAAGTGGATCGCCCTCATCACGCAGCGCGCCCGTATTGGAAACCCAAATCGCCCTGGGATTTTGGAGATAATTACAAACTGGCCTGAAGGTGAAAACTTTGGTCTCACTGATGAAGAGGAGCAGGAACAAGTGACACGGGCTGAAGAAGCTCCACCATATAACCAGCTGCCAGCAGAAGAAACACGCTACGCTCTGTTCACTGATGGTTCCTGTCGCATCGTAGGGATGAACCGGAAGTGAAAAGCAGCCGTATGGAGCCCCACACGACAAGTCGCAGAGGCCACTGAAGGAGAAGGTGGATCAAGCCAACTTGCTGAACTCAAAGCTGTTCAACTGGCCCTGGACATTGCTGAAAGAGAGATGTGGCCAAAGCTCTACCTCTACACAGATTCATGGATGGTAGCCAACGCTCTGTGGGGATGGTTGGAAAGGTGGAAAAAGGCCAACTGGCAACGCAGAGGAAAGCCAATCTGGGCTGCTGATGAGTGGAAAGACATCGCCACCAGGGTAGAGAAACTGTCTGTGAGGGTCCGTCATGTAGATGCCCATGTCCCCAAGAGTAGGGCTAATGAAGAGCACCGAAACAATGAGCAGGTGGATCAGGCTGCAAAGATAGAGGTGTCAAAGACAGACTTAGATTGGCAACACAAGGGAGAGTTGTTCCTAGCTCGATGGGCCCATGATGCCTCAGGCCATCAAGGTAGAGATGCCACCTATAAGTGGGCACGAGACCGAGGGGTGGATCTAACCATGGACAGTATTTCTCAGGTTATCCATGACTGTGAGACATGTGCTGTGATCAAACAGGCCAAGCGGTTGAAGCCCCTCTGGTACGGTGGGCGGTGGTCCAGATACAAGTATGGGGAGGCCTGGCAGATTGACTACATCACACTGCCCCAAACCCGCCAAGGCAAGCGCTACGTGCTCACGATGGTAGAAGCCACCACTGGATGGTTGGAAACCTACCCTGTGCCTCATGCCACTGCCCGGAACACCATCCTGGGACTTGAAAAGCAGGTCCTTTGGAGGCATGGCACCCCTGAGAGGATTGAGTCAGACAATGGGACTCATTTCAAGAACAGCCTTATAAACAGCTGGGCTAGGGAACATGGCATTGAGTGGGTGTACCATATCCCCTACCATGCACCCGCTGCTGGAAAAGTTGAACGGTGCAATGGCCTACTTAAAACCAGCTTGAAGGCACTGGGCGGGGGAACTTTCAAGAACTGGGAGATTAATTTAGCAAAAGCCACATGGTTAGTGAACACCCGAGGTTCCACTAACCGAGCAGGCCCTGCCCAATCTGAGCCCTTTAGAACGACAGATGGAGATAAGGTTCCAGTGGTACATATGAGAGGTATGCTGGGAAAAACTGTTTGGGTTAATTCTGCCTCCAGCAAAGACAATCCAATCCGTGGGGTTGTCTTTGCTCAAGGACCGGGTTGCACTTGGTGGGTGATGCAAAAAGATGGAGAGACCCGGTGCATACCTCAAGAGGACCTGGTTTTAGGGTGAACTACCCATGACACTGTGCTTGTATCTGTATCTGCATGTACATATGTATATAGTTAAAGTAGTATGTGTTAGTGTATAATTTAAAGGTTTAATATTTGATGTAACATTTTGGTATGGGAAAAAATTCGGGGTGGATAGTGTTGAGGGTTAGGTGGGAATTTTTACCCATTATGTGCTGGGAAACCTAACTACCGGTACTTAAGGGTGCTCACAAAGGACAAAGAGTAGCCGGGCCCAGGGTGGCGGGGAAGGGGGCAGAAAAAGGAGGGTGGGGACAGTTTTTAGCTGTTTTTTTTTCCTCGGCTTCGGGGAAGAAGGACGTTTGTGCGCTGGGTCGCGGAGCTGCTTCTTCTCCTTCTCCCCTCTTGGTTGGTGGCCTCGCACTCCCTGTCCTGCCAGGCATCGCCGTGGAGCTGCTGATACACCTCATCCACCAGCCCAGGATCTCAGCTCATCCCTGCTGATCCAGCTGACTGTTTCCTCGGAGCCCTGCAGGAGCACCGGGACTGACTGCCCGAGGGGTTTGTGAAAACAAAGCCTCTCCTCCATCCCGTCTCAGCCGAGAAAGCTGTCCCGGGGTCCCTGGTTCTGTTTTCTTGTTATTGCTGTAGTTATTGTTTGTTTGTTTACTTGGTTATACTAGTAAAGAACTGTTATTCCTATCCCCAGATCTCTGCCTGAAAGCCCCTTGATTTCAAAATTATAATAATTCGGAGGGAGGGGGTCTACATTCTTTCATCGCAAGGGAGGCTCCTGCTCTCCCTAGCAGACACCTGTCTTCTGGAACCAAGACAGTTCCGTTCCTCCTTCTTATATTAGCTACTGACCCTATTGCTTCATAAAATGGAGGACGAATGTCATAACATAGCCAGCATTCTTTAGTTAATTCAGGATGGGTTTGATTTAAAACATTAAAGCTAGCTTGCATAATCTTCCAAAAAGTATCATATGCTTCAGGGGGTGAATGTTCTGTGGGTAGCATCATGATATCTTTTTCTTTAGATATACTATAGGTGGTATTACCGCTAGATGCAGGCTTTTTCTTCTCGGTTTCTCCTTCGATTATGTTTTTCAAGGGTTCATTGGGTCCTATTGCCTCTGGTAAATTATGAGGAATCCTTTCTTTCTTTATAAGAAAGTGTCCTCCTCGATCTTTTCCAGGTTCCCACACTCGTATTCCCCATGTCTTCCCAATAAACCAACCGAGGTCTGCCAATGTTTGAGATTTCACTGTAATTCCTAACCTATCACAAATGCCCTCCTCCGTGCAGGGTAGCCACTCTACAGAAATATATGGATCTGGGCCCCCTCCGGGTGTAAATCCTAATGCCACGGTCTCACAACCCCAATATCCACAATAGAATTCTCCGGGATAATTGCAATATCCTTTCCCAGGATTCGAAGCTGGGCATATATAGATTGGTCGTCTTGGCGGACCTTTTGCGACTAACTCAAGAAACTGACTTGGCTGATCTATTGAAAGTAACTCAAAAAGCCGGCATTCGAAAGTGGGCGCCCCTGAACTGATTACTGATTGAATTACTTTCTGCTCTTCTTCCCTAATTAGGGACCACTCAAAGGGTTCATGCGTAACTCTATCATTCCCATAAACTCCCAATAGATTCCAAAACAATATCCAGGATAACAAAAGACCCATGGCTTTCCCATTCCAGTAATGGGGATCCCACCTCTTAGAGAAGTTATTCCCACTCTTGGGGCATCTCCTGGACCATAATATTGTGATCCCATTGACAACCGGAGAATTCCCTCCACTGTTTACTTCCCCTCTGCCTCGCCCGTCGACTCGGTTGCTTCGAGCCACGGGGTAAGCCATCTTCTCGGCAGCAAGAGAATTCTTCAGGAGGGAACTGTCTCCCTGTCTGTGTGAGCCTCAGTCTATAAGACTGCCAATTACAATTCTTCACCTCTGGGGCTTTGCAGCGTGCTGATGCCACCCCTTGGCGACACAGTCCTGCCACTAGCCGGGCCACAAAGGGTTGAGGCTCGTTTGGGTGATAACAGTATAGGTCCGGATTTACCCCCTTTGTAAATATATTCCACCACTCGGCCGACCCTTTTTCTAGGTCTCCTGTTTTTACTCTTTGAGCTAATACCCAATCAGTTAATTCTCGCTGTAATGTCCAGCACGGCCGGCACACTCCTCGAGGGGGATGTCCGTTTCTGCAATGGGTCCACCACTTTTCCTTACAAACTAAACAGATGAAACAAACAAATGGATAGCAATTTCCCCCACAACTAATATCGGTGCATGTTACACCCACATCTTTGTTATAAATGTTTCCTTGCTCATTAAATTTAAGTGCCTTAGACAGGTGTTTAATTACAAAAGTTCTATTTTGGTTGCTCTTGCTCATTAAACTCTGAAATTTTAATGTCCATTATTATTGCCGTGGTCTCTTGGACAATTTAACCTTCAAGTCTCCCGCAGGACTAGTGACCGTCCACTCTCTATTGCTCACTGGTCCTTTAATACGGCTGGCATGAGTCCATCCCTTCTCAGCGGTTCGGATAGCTGTGTTGGTGGTCAAAAGCACCAGGTACGGTCCTTCCCAGCGAGGTTGTAGAGTGGTCTCTTTCCACGTTTTTATGAGAACCCAATCCCCTGGCTTGACCTGATGTAATGTAATATCAAGAGGAGGTCTCTGGGTTAGTTGCCCTTTTCTCCAAAGTTCCTGGCAATACTGCATCAGTTTATGAATATACGTGTGAGTAATTTTATCTGAGATTCCCGGGTGGTTCATAGGGATTCCTGCATCATAGGGCATTCCATATAACATTTCAAAGGGAGATATTCCTATGTCAGCTCTGGGTTGGGCTCTAATATTCAACAATGCTAAAGGAATACATTTAATCCATGAGAGTTTAGTCTCAAGCATCAATTTTGTTAATTGTTTCTTAAGTTCTCCATTCATTCGTTCTACTAGACCTGAGCTTTGTGGATGCCACGGAGTGTGTTCTTCCCATCTTATTCCCAGGGCTTCCACCAGATTTTTTATGATCTTAGATGTAAAATGTGGTCCTTGATCCGAATCAATAACTTCGGTTATTCCATATCTGGGGATTATATGTTCTAATAAAACCTTTGTTACTGTCTGTGCGGTGGCCCTGGTGGTTGGGAAGGCTTCTAAGAAATGTGTAAGATGGTCTACAATGACTAGAATATATTTATACCTCCCTACTTTGGGGAGTTCTGTAAAATCGATTTGAACTTTAGAAAATGGTCTCACTGCTAAGGGTCTTCCCCCCATTGGCATTTGTCTCCGTACAGCTCTATTAACTTTTAGGCAAGTGGGGCATCCCTGAGTACTATATTTTGCCAGATCATGTAGTCCTATACACATATATTTAGCCGCAAAATGGTCTATTAGGGCTTGGCTACCCCAATGTGTCTGTTTATGTAGATTGTCTAGAATCTGAAAAGCTATTGACTTTGGTAATACTTTTCTTCCATCAGGTAAATGCCAGTTCCCTTCTTTATTTTTAGTGCACCCCATTTGAGCAAGTTTCTGTTCCTCTTTTGGGGTGAGTACAAAAATTTTCAATTTGGGTACTGAGGGCCCCATTCCCTTTTCCTTTAACACTAGTTCTCGTAATGCTGCCTGCTTAGCTTCCTGATCTGCCGCATTATTTCCCCTTGTTTTGTAATCTACCCCCTTTTGGTGTCCTTTTAGGTGTACTACAGCTAGCTTTACAGGTCCTCGCAAAGCAACTAAAACTGCTTTTATTAACTCCTGATGAATCAAATCTTTCCCTTGTGAGTTGATTAATCCCCTTTCTTCCCAGATTTTTCCGAAAGTATGTATTACCCCATAACTATATTTAGAGTCCGTGTAAATTGTCCCAACCTTTCCCTTTAATCTCTTTAGAGCTCGTAGGACAGCATATAGTTCACAAGCTTGTGCTGACCAAGAACTGTTCAGTGGTCCTGATTCTAGAATCTCCAATGTCTTCCCATCTATAACCGCGTATCCTGATTTTCTTTTCCCTTCAATCACTCTGGAAGAACCATCTACGAAGATTCTCTCCCCATCGTCTAATTCTTCTTCCTCCAGGTCGGGTCTAATCTTTGTCTGTTCTTCAATGGTCTGAAGACAATTATGTGTTAGTTCTGACTCTTCAGACCCTCCATATAAAAATTGGGCAGGGTTTTGGAGGCTCGTTGTTTCTAAAGTTAAATTCGGAGCTTCCAATAAAATTCCCTCATATTTAAGTAGATGGGAGTCTGATATCCATTTCTCAGCTTTCTGCTGCAACACACCCCGGATGTTATGAGGGGACAACACTTTAATGCAGCTATTAAAGGTGATTTTTCTGGCCTCCTCTACTAATAAGGCACATCCTACGATCACTTGCAAACAGGTAGGCCATCCTCTGCTTACGGGATCTAATAACTTTGACAAATAGCCTACCGGCTTCTTCTTCCCAGCCCATTCTTGGGTCAGGACCCCATATGCTGTGCCATCACTCACATTTATAAATAAATAGAAAGGCCGATTCAGATCCGGCAGACTTAAAACTGGGGCGTTTATCAGATCTTCTCGTAATGCCTGAAGGTTCTCCTCATCTTGCTGAGTCCAAGTAATTAAACCCCCGAGAGTCAATTTATGATATAAAAATTTAACTTTACTGCTGTAGTTTTCGATCCATTGCCGACAATATCCCATTAGGCCTAGGATTTGTCTAATTTGCCTTTTATTTTTAAGAGGTGGTAATGACAAGATTCCTTTTATGCGTTCGGGGTCTATTTTCTTTTCTCCTTTGTTGATGTAATGTCCTAAATATCGTACTTCTTCTTCTACAAATTGTAGTTTGATCTTTGATACTTTGAGACCTTTTAATCCCAAGAAATTAAGGAGTTTGATACTTTCTCTTCTGACCTGTTCTTCCTCTTTCCCCGCAATCAATAAGTCATCTACATATTGAATAAGAGTAATACCTGAAGCAGGCTTGTATTCCTGCAAAATGTGTTCTAGTGCTTGTCCAAATAAATTGGGGGACTCGGTAAAGCCCTGAGGTAAAACCGTCCACCTCAGTTGTTGTTTTCTCCCAGTATCAGGATCCTCCCATTCAAATGCAAAGTAATCCCTGCATGTTTCATCTAAGGGACAGGCCCAAAATGCATCCTTTAAATCAATCACACTATACCATAGATTTTCAGGGCCTAATTTATTTAGCAACGTATAGGGGTTGGCCACTACGGGAAACCAAGAAATAGTTCTTTTATTTATTTCCCGCAAATCGTGTACTAATCGATACGTCCCGTTAGGCTTCTTTACCGGCAAGATGGGAGTATTAAATGGGGACATGCAAGGTTCTAATAGTCCTTGATTTATAAGTCTCTCTATTTCTGGTTTTAATCCCTTCCTTCCTTCTAGTGAAATAGGATATTGTTTGATTTTAATTGGAAGTTCCGGATTTTTAATTTTTACCGTAAAAGGGGGTATCTCTAGTCACCCTACAGTCTCCGGGGTATACCAAACCTCAGGGGTAATCATCTCTTCATCTTCTACTCTAAGGGGACAAAGCTTTATTTTTATTTCTTTATTCTCCACTTCCAAGTTTATTCCTAATTCAGTTATTAAATCCCGACCTAATAAATTAAACTCCGCTTCAGGTACTACTAAAAGATTCCCTAACCCCATCTTAAATTTAGTTTCTACCTCTACATCTTTAACAATTCCAACTTTAAAGGGTTCTCCCTTAGCTCCTACAACCAGGGCTGTCTCTCTGGATAGTTTACATCCAGAGGGCAATTTTTGTACGGTAGATCTCTCAGCCCCCGAGTCTACCAAAAATTCTATTTCTTCGCGGTGGGGACCCACTTTTAGTTTTATCAAGGGCTCATGATGTTTCTGGGTCCCCAACAAATACAAATAGAGCCCCTGACATCCCTAATCTTCCTTGAACATTTTTTCATCCTGCACCTTAATCCTGCAATTTCTTTTAAGGTGTCCCTTCCTCCCACAATAAAAACAATTCCTTTTTTCTCTTCTTTCTTCCACTCCTTTATTTCCCTCCCGGTTTGGGGGCTTCCCCCGAAATGGCCGTCTTTCCTGTTTATCCAATTCTCTACTTTCCCTGACTGCCGCAACCATCATCCTAACTTGTCTCTTATGACTCTCATCCTCCCTCCTGACATAAACTTTCTGCGCCTCTCTAAGAAGTTCATCTAATCCTCTGTCTTGCCAGTTTTCAATTTTCTCTAATTTCTTACGTATGTCGTCCCAGGCCTTAGCAACAAACTGGGTCTTTAATAAAGCCTGACCTAACTGAGTGTCTGGATCCAAACCAGAATACATTTGCAAGTTTTTACGCTATCTTTCCAGCCACTCATTGGGAGATTCTTCCTTCTTTTGTCTCTCATTAAAGGCCCTATTGATATTCTGGCCCCTAGGAACCGCTTCCTTAATTCCTTGAATAATTATAGTGCGCAAATCCTGCATATGCGTCCTATGATCTCCGTTCTGGTGGTCCCATTGAGGCCTCTGCAGGGGCCATTTTATGTCTGCCTGGGGTCCTTGTGCATGTTGAGCGTCCCAAATGCGCATCCCTGCAGTCCTTATCATATTCTTCTCTTCAGTGGTAAACAATATATTTAAGATGGACTGCAGTTCATCCCAAGTATAGATATTAGGTCCTAAAAATTGATCCACTCGCTCAGCGACCCCCAGAGGATCTTCTAAAATCTTTCCCATTTCCTTTTTAAAATCTCTCACATCCCCCGAACTGAGAGGTACTGAAATAAATCCCATCTGTGGATTAGGACCTCCCATGGGCACTTCTCTTAACGGAAACAAGTTTTGTTGCCGCACACGGCTCCTAGTTCTGGGTCCCTGATTCTGGCTTTCTTCCTGCCCATTTGGTCTTTCTTGTAGACCCCGATCTCCCTGATTATTTAACTCCGGCTCCGGCTGTGGCAGTGGGGGAGCCATTGGTTGCAGTGGGATATACGGTGGGGGTCTTACAGGAAGATCCTCTTCCTGTCGGGGTTTTTGTTTTTTACTTTCCGGGTCTATTTCTGATAATTTAAAAATTGAGACTCCCGGTCCTCCTGGGCGTGTAACCCAGACTGCTGCATACTCACTCTCCTCTTGATTGAATGGGGTTTTAGTATTTACCCAAATATTTAATTTTTGTTGCATCCAATCCTCAGTAGAACCGAACTTTGGCCACCATACTGCCTCATCAATTTGTTTTCCTCCCCAAACTTTTACACAATAATAGATCATCTTGGCCTTATCTTTATTCCCAGTCCCAGGATAATGCTTCCACATCTCCAACATAAATCCCAATGCGGAGTCCCTGGGTACTGGAGAACGCTTCATGGGTGAAGGGGGCTTGCTTCTCCCTTGTCCCATCTTCCGGAGTGCCTTCTCTCGATCGTGTGTGCGCTTCACTCGCTTCACTCGCTTCCCCTGGTTCGTGACCCACGTCCTCGCGGACAATGGGAAATGCACTACTGAGGGTCCGCACTCGCTTGGGGAATCCGGCTGCCAGTTCCCCTCTCAAACACACAATCCACAATCGCCACACTCCGGGAACCCGACCCCGACCGAACGGAAACCCCTGCCAAACAGGCAGTAACTTACGCATCCGCGTCCCGCGTCTTCGTCCGGACTTTTGTGCACAAAATTTAAGGGGTCGACCGGTCCTTCCTTGCCTCCCTGTTTTAATTTAGGTTCGTCGGTGGAAGTAGGGCAAGCAACAGAAGCCGGGGCCGCCGATTACAGCAGGGCGCCTCCCCAAACCTCAATAGCTCACCAATATTCCCATCCGAGTCACGGCACCAATTGTTATAGATTTCAATGATTAACAAGAGTCAAATTAGCAGCTAATTAACAAATTTTATTAATCATAGCAGCAAAACAAGGAGGCAATGCAGCGCTGGGCGACAGGGGGTTCTCCGTCCCGCCAACTGCCGCGCATACTGAGGTTCCAGTCGGTCTTTTTAAGATGTTTACGAGCCTTTTGCGCATGCTTCGGGGTTGTTGTTGGAACATCTTGCTTCACTTCTGTTCTTCTTGGTTCCTGGAAAGTCCCACACCTGGTCTGTACGAAAACAACCCGACCACAACTTGCGAAAAGCTTTCCACATTAGCTTGCGAAGGAAAAGAGAGCAAAAAAAAGAAAAAAAAAAACAAAAAAACAACTAACCACATCCTGATTAACTGACAAACATCATCCCAGTTAATCCCAGTTAATGAACAAACATAATTCATAATAGCCCTCAGCAGACATTCTGGCCAGGAGGGTTGTGAGGGCACCCAGCACATCAGAGAACCCACACAACAGCAATTCCATCCTTGGGGACAGGTGGGCACTTTGACTATGTCAGGTGACACAGCTCCGGCTCTTGGAGCAATCCTGGGATGGGGCATCCACTTCTCTGGAAAAACTGTTGCAGTTTTGTGCCACTCTCATTGTAAAATATTTTCTCCTAACAAATCCAAATCCACTCTTGTTCACTATAAAGATATTGATCCTTGTTCTGTCACTGCAAGATTTGGTAGAAAATAATTTTGACCAGTGTTTCCATTTTCATAGACCATGGAGAGGACCCAAAAATCTCCCAGGATGGGGTCTGGAGGCCTCATCACATAAGCAGGAGGCAGAGGCTGAGGGCTCTGGGCTGTGATGCTGCATGGCCCTGCCAGAGGCAACTTGTGCAGCCCTTTGGCCATGGCTGCTGTCCCTGGGCCTGAGGCCAGCAGGGGACAAGTGACCCTGGCAGCCCTGGGGCCTCATTGCCTCCTTGTCCCTGCTCAGCAGCCTGGCAGGGGCCGCCCCATGGTGCTGCCCTTGGCATTGCACATCCCCACGTGCCAGTGCCCCGGGAAGAGCCCTGAGCAATGAGGGAGGAACAGCATCTGCCTTGCCAGGGGCTGGGGCTCAGCCCTTGGCCCTTGGCATTCCTGAAACACATCCAGCTTTGCTCAGCACCAGAGACACCTTTCCCTTGCTTGTCCCCAGCTGTCATCAGGGCCTCCTGTGTTCTGCTCTGCCTGGAATCTGGGGACGCTTTCTCACTCGTGTCTCTCATTTCAACTACAAGAAACTTCAGTGTTTCCATCTGACTTTGAACTCTTTAGAAGGTTTTTAAAGCACACTCTGAGGGACTGAGTGTGATGCAAAGAGCCCCAAAGGCCCGAGAGGGTGATGAAAGTGCTGGTGCTGTGTCTGTGCTGCTGAGCTGGGCCGGGCTCCTGGCCCAGAGGCAGCTCCTGGCAAGGGCAGCGCTGCAGAAAGACAGCTCTGGCCAGGAGCAGCTCCTGAGCACAGCCCAGCAGGGCTGGGGCCCTGCCAGGGCAGCTCAGGGACACGAGCAGGCCCAGACAGAGCTCCCAGGGGCTCAGCACTGGCAGGGGCTGTGCGATGTCCCAGAGGGGGCTGTGTCACAGCGGCACCTCTGTGGCTGTGTCCTGGAGCCCCAGAGCAGCTGGGATGTCAGAAAGGGGCCGTGTGACAGCTCCGAGTGGGTTGTGTGAGGTCACAGATGGGGCTGTGACATCACAGAGTTTGTTGTGTGAGGTCACAGAGCAGCTACAGCATCATAGAGGGGATTCGGTGACATTAGAAATCAGGGTGTGACATCAGAGTGTGGCTGTATGACATCACAATGTGGGCTGGGTGATATCACTTAGTAGGTTGTGACATCACAGACATTACTATGACATCAGAGGTTGAATGTATGTCATCATAGAGAGGGTTGTGACATCACAGAGCAGGTTGTGACATCACAGAGTTGCTGGATGACATCACAAAGCCACTACAGTTTCGACTGTGAAATCACTGGTTGGTTGTGAGACATCACAGAACAGGCTGTGAGGCCACATGGCAGTGATGTGACATCATACAGCAGACTGTGACATCACAGAGTAGCTGTGTGACATCACAGTGTTCCCTGTGACATCACAGAGAAGAGTGTGTGATGTCAGAGAGAAGGCTGTGACATCAGAGTGGGTTCTGCCACCTCAGAGGGGCTGTGGCATCACAGAATGGCTGTGGGACATTGCAAGGGCAGTGGGGTCTGGCACAGGGGGACAGGGACCTCCCCGGCAGCATCCCCGTGTCCCCCAGGGCCAGAGCCTGGGCCAGGGCTCCTTCACCCTGTCACCAATGAGGGCTTGAGAGCACTTAAAAAATCCCCAGCAAGGGAGCAGCAAAAACCAGATTTAATATTAAGCACCAGCAGCACAAAGTTCCTTGGCAAGAGTCACTCTGCTCCTGACTGGACACTTCAGGCACAGCAAGGAAACGAAGCAACAACAAAACCAAACAAAATCCAGGCAACTAAACCAGAAATGAACCCAGAACTGTCCGTGTGTGTGTGTGTGTGTGTGTGTGTGTGTGTGTGTGTGTGTGTGTGTGTGTGACAAGAGGACAGTGAGGGCAAGAATAAAATGAATACAGCCTAAAAGCTTTGCAGAGCTCAAACGTAACAGGACTTGACTTATACCTCAACCTTAACTGATAGCACAAATGTCACAATTTAGCAAAAGAGCTGTATTTACTATATTTAACCTAACTTATAACCTATGACTTTTTGATTTTACAGAGCGATAATCCTTAACAATATTCAACTTATCTTATAACTTATATTAAAATTAACCTAGCAAAGAGCAAGACTAGGCAGCATTGAACTTAGTTTATACCTGGTGACTTACCCTCACTCACAGGCCTGACTGACTCAGATCTCCAAGGCACCCCAGCCCCTCCGAGAGCAGCATTTCTGCCACATTTGCCAGGGCACAGCGCTGGTGTGTGCACACAGGCACAAAGAGGCAGTGCAAGGCAGCTGTGAGAAATTGCCCTGCAGGGCAGGGAAATGCTCCCTGCGGATGCTTTGGCATCTCCCCAGCGGGCGAAGGGCTGAGCCTGGAGGAGTGCGGGGATGGGCCCAGGCTCCGTCGTTGTTCGGGGATGCCCCGAGTGCAGCAAACGGGAGAGTTCCCGGCTCGCAGAGGCCCCACTCCGAGGGAGGTGGCTGGCCCAGGAGAGCTGCAAGGGGCTCCTTTTGGAGCGCTGTTTGTAGGGCCCCAAGAGAGGGGCTTCAGGCACAGCAATGTTTCATCCTGGCCGCACTTGGCATCAACAGCTTTCTTTGCAAGGCTGAGAACAGGGATGTTGTGCCACGGAGGGAACAGAAACAGTTCCCAGGGCTGCTCCTGAAGCAAGCAGGAGCTGGTTGGCAGCAGCAGTGCCTGGGAGCAGACAGTGTTTCTGATGAGCTGCACAGGAGCTGAGCCCAGGGGCTGTTGGCCAAGGCCCAGGCCCAAGGAGCATTTCTCAGCTGGCAGGGCGGCCTGAGAAGGGGAGGGGGGAATGCACCAGCACAGGGCCCCATGGAACCAAGGGACATCTGTGACATTGTGGGGCACCATGGAATAAACAAAGCATTGTGACACTGTGGGGCCTCATGGAACAGTGAGACCATTGTAGTCCCCACAGAACCAAGAGGACCATTGGGATACTGTGGGGCCTCGTGAAACCAAGAGGCCTTTGTGACACCGCAGGGCTACACGGAACCAAAGGTCCATTGGGATATTGAGGGGCCTCCTGTAATCAGTGGTCCATGGTGACACTGTGGAGACAAAGGAGACCTTTGTGACACTGCAAATCGCCAAGGTCCATTGTGACATTTCAGGCCTCATGGAACAGAGGAGCCACGTGACATTGAGGGGCCTGTGGGACCACAGAGACCATTGTGACATTGCAAGGCCACATGGAATCGCTGGGACCATTGTGACACTGCAGGGCCTGATGGATCCTGAGGCCATTGTGACAGCTCCATGGAATCAAGAGTCCACTGTGACACTGCAGGTCTTCTTATAATCAGTGCTCCACTATGACACTGCTGGATCCCATGGAATCACAGCACCATTATGACACTGCAGGGCCCCACTGAAGGAAGGGTCCATTGTGACTCTATGGGGCCCCATAAAATCAAGGGAACACAGAACGGGTCTGGCTGCTTTGGCCTCCCAGGGGCCACCTGACTGGTCCAACTGACCTTGACATGTTGAGGGTCTCTTCTCATCTGCTACTGAAACACTGGGGAAGGCACTGTGAGTTCCTTCCTGTGGGAAAGAACTGTCCTGCTTCTCCAGGCATCCATGGCCAAAATTTGGATTCCACCTCCAACATTCCCTTGATCCAAAGACTGCTCCCAGACAAATTCTGCCATTACTGACAAGTCGGGCTGGCCTTGGCCTCCTGATGTCCAGCTCTCACCTGCTTTCCAAACCCTGGGCCTCTGTGCTTTCCTTCCTATGGAAAAGAATTGTCCATCTCAGCCAGGTGCCCATGACCAAAATTGGGATTCCACCTCCAACGTTGCCTGTTGTGAGAGACTGGAGGAGATTTTGGCTGGAAACATTTTGTGTTTCAAAGGGGAGGAAGGGGCAGGTCCAGCCTTGTCCAGCCCTGTAACCCCAGCACTGCACTTCCCTGGAACCCCAATCCCCCCAGAGCCTCTATCCCAGCCCAGCACTGTCTGCCAGTCCCTGGCACACCAAAGGCAATGCTCCACACTCACCTCTGGAACCCTCAGCCCAGCTCCTGAGTGACCAAATGATCGGAAATCCTACCTGGGGAATGGGCCCAGGAAGACCAAGGGGTATTTAAGGCTGACCACAAGGCAAGCACACATCTTGACCCTACCTCCTCTTGGGATTTCTCTCTGAACACTGCTGGAATCCAGGAGTTGGTAGATGTGTGTATACTTCTCTGTATCTTCTTTGTCTTTCTCTCTTTTTGTGTCTTCTTTTTCTATTTCTGTCCTCTTGCAAATTTGGATTAACTTAAAATTGAATGGGTTTATAGTTTGTGAGGTTGAATGGGCCAAATTAATGCTTTGAGAAATGTTTTTTTGTTGATTGAATGTCATATTAAACCATTTGTCAAACTTTCTCTGATTTACCAATAAAGACTGTTTTCTGGTTTTGACCTCTTGAAGATCTCTTTGTTGAGGGTTAGGTGGGAATTTTTACCCATTATGTGCTGGGAAACCTAACTACCGGTACTTAGGGGTGCTCACAAAGGACAAAGAGTGGCCGGGCTCAGGGTGGTGGGGGAAGGGGACAGAAAAAGGAGGGTGGGGACAGTTTTTAGCTGGCTTTTTCCTCGGCTTCGGGGAAGAAGGACGTTCGTGCGCTGGGTCGCGGAGCTGCTTCTTCTCCTTCTCCCCTCTTGGTTGGTGGCCTCGCACTCCCTGTCCTGCCAGGCATCACCGTGGAGCTGCTGATACACCTCATCCACCAGCCCAGGATCTCAGTTCATCCCTGCTGATCCGGCTGTTTCCTCGGAGCCCTGCAGGAGCACCGGGACTGACTGCCCGAGGGGTTTGTGAAAACAAAGCCTCTCCTCCATCCCGTCGCAGCCGAGAAAGCTGTCCCGGGGTCCCTGGTTCTGTTTTCTTGTTATTGCTGTAGTTATTGTTTGTTTGTTTACCTGGTTATACTAGTAAAGAACTGTTATTCCTATCCCCAGATCTCTGCCTGAAAGGCCGCTTGATTTCGAAATTATAATAATTTGGAGGGAGGGGGTCTACATTCTTTCATCCCAAGGGAGGCTCCTGCTCTCCCTAGCAGACACCTGTCTTCTAGAACCAAGACACTCTTATAAATATTTCTCCAGTGCATCCAACTCAGAGGACACAAACAATTGTAATTCCTTTTAAATCTCCTTGAGAGAGTTGTTTGGGGGATGGGGCTCAGGCCTTGTCTGTCCTGCTTGGCACAGCCCAGGCAGGGCTTTCACAGCCCCATTCCACACTCCATTTCCCACCTGGAGCCGCTGGTGCCTCTGAGTTCTGCTTCCCCAGCCCCAGGGACGCTCTCCTTGTCTGCCCATTCCCCCACAGTCTCTGGGCAGGGATGGCCTCAGTGGGGGCTGCTGACATCCTCAGCAACTTGGAGGCTGCTGCTGCTGCTGCCTTTTACTTCTCCAGAGGCTTGTTCAGCCTTCAGCTCTTCAGGTCAGGAATTCAGTGCCCCAGGGCTCACTCACATTCTGAACACCTTAACAAGAAAAACGTCTGGGAATAACTTGATTCAAGTTTCCAAATCGGATGGGGATTGCCATGGCACCCAAACCCAGCAGTGGGGTCAGTGCAGTGTCCATGGCAACAGCCCCTTGCAATGGCCCAGTGTTGCTATATTTTATATATTAGTAAAGGCCTGTATGCACAAACCAGCCTTTGAAATAAGTCGTGATATTAAGGGCTAAAGTCCTTGAAACCTTCATGCAGAAGAGAGAGTAAAGTAAAACAATGTTCTTGTGTACCAAGACAAGAATGTAAACTTCTGTGTGTTAACCAATAGTAGCTCACTCTGCCCACAAACCCTGTAGAACCCTATAAAAGTGTGCTGAAAATAGAAATAAACTGGTGTTCACGATTACTTCTGTGAAGACTGGTGAATTGCTCGGGGGTCCTTCAACAGCCCAGGGCAGGTTGGGATGATAATCCACCCTCACAGCTGGCCCAGGGCAGCTCTGCAGTGCCCTTCCCCACAGCCTGTCTGCACAGAAACACTTCCAGGGCTCTCTGCATTTCCCTTCCCTCACTCTTGGCTCACTCACACACCTCCCAACAACCCACTTGGTGCTTTCAGCTGCAAGGAGTTCAAAGCTTGTCTGTCCTTCAGCAGCTGCTCTAATTCTGCCTTCAGCCAAATCTGGATTTGTGTTCATTGTAGAACTTCCTGTGTGTCTGAAACATTCCTTGCATGGTTCTGCCTTGGGGAAGGGGAAGCTCCTTGGTGGCACCTTGGGCTTGGCACACACTTGAGGAGGGTGTCTGTTTTCCATGGGGAAACTCAGGAGTTTTAGATTGCTAAAATCAAAGAAGGAAAACCTCTCTTTGCCTGACTGCAGCCAGTTGTGTGAGCAAAGCAGGTCTCAGGGGAGTGAGGAGAGACAGGATGGGGCTGGGGAATGTGGAGCAAGGTTGTCCACACTGGGTCAGACCTCAAGACACAGCTTCTCTGACCTGGCCAGACGTTCTTAGGAGAGACCCTGGACCAATATCCATCACTGAATGCTGCAATCCCCTCTGCTCCAAAGAGAACAGTAAAAAAAAGGACACCTTTTAAAATAGGAACACATATTTCTTAGAAGCTCTTTGAACTATTTCTCCATAACTATTGTAGGAAACTTTCTGAAGAGCTGCACCACAGCAGAGGGAAATCAAGGCAGAGCCATGGTTTGTTAGGACTTGCTTGATCCTAATGAGCCCCATGGTGCATTTGGAGCTGAGCCCTTGAACCTCAGGGCCTGAGAGGAGATTGCACAAACCTTTCCAAGAGTCCAAGTCAGAAGAAAACCCAAAGTGTCTCGAGCCATTAATGGGTCCCACTGAGGTCCATCCCCAACACAGGCTCCCCATGGACTTCTTGGAGGAGAAAATTAGAGGCCAAGATTGCATAAAAACCTCTCAGACTCAGTGTGGAAAGGAAAATCCAAAGTAGGTGAAAAAATCCTGAGTATCTCAAAGTATTGATGAGCCCCACTGAGTGTCAATGCAAAGCTCCCAAGGGACTCCTTAGAGCAGATAATTGGGGCCATGATTGCACAAACTTCTCAGAGACTCAGTGTGGGAAGGAAAAAGGAAAGTGCCTTAAGAACCTGAAGTACCTTGAAGCATTAATGAGCCCCACTGAGTGTTGTTACTGACAAAGCCTCTCAATGGACTAATTACAGCAGATAATTGGAGATCATGATTGCACAAACCTCTCAGAGACTCCAAGGCAAAAGCAAAAGTGCTTTGAAAAAGCTGCAGTCCCTGGGAGCATGAAGGAGCCCCCCAGGGCCATTCCTGAGCAAGGCTCCCCAGGGACTCCTTCCAGCAGATCCCTGAGGCCACTGGCATGTGGGCTAGGGGGGATGCTGAGGGCAGGCCAAGGGGGTGACTGTGGCCAGCCTTGCTGGGGCTGTGCCAGGAGGCCCCAGTGCCTCAGGACAAGGTGTCTCCTCACAGCCCTTGCTGGCACAGAGGCTGCTGTGGCCCAGGGCACCAAGACTTGGCTTCTCTTTGTCCCCACCTGTCATCAGTGCCTCCTGTTCTCTGCTCTGCCTGGAGCCTGGGGACACTTTCTCAGTCACATCCCTCAGTGGGACCCATTAAAGGTAAAAGAAACTTTGGAGTTGGATTCTGACTTGGAGTTCTTGAGAGGTTTCTTCCCCTCCCTCTCAGGGACTGATGTTCAGGGCCTCAGCACAAAGCCCCAAGTGGCTCATTAAAGTCCTGCTGCTGTGTCTGTGCTGCTGAGCTGGGCCAGACTCCTGGCACAGAGGATGATCCTGAAATCTAGGAAAAGCTTCAAAACCACATTTCTCTTGCTGAGGAGCTCTTCTCCCAGCCCAGCAGGACTGGGGCACTGCCTGCAGCCACCCTGGGCACAGCCCAGAGGCACAGAGAGCTTCAATCAGTCAGGGCTGGGAAGGTGCTGAGAAGTGCCTGGGGCACAATCCCTCCCAGCCCTTGACACAGGAAGCCTCTGGCTGCAGAACAATGCAGCTGCAGCTCCTGGAGCCATCTCCTAAAGCTGGAACATGCCAGTGCCTACAGACCCTGTGAGTACAACTCTGAGTATTTGTGGTGTAGGGGAAGTGAATGCTCATGAAGCTCTGACATGCTGAGGGCTTCTGATCAGTCATAGAATATTTCCAAGACAAGGATTTTGATAAAAATGAGGACATTTCCTAAGACTTTGTATTCAGTTTCCTACCATCGGAGAAAGGCAGGGAGGTGGGGGACAAATAATAAAGGTATTATGAATTTTGACAAGTGCCTGAGACATCCAAACTGTTACTTTTAGTGATCAATAGGCTCATGGGATATTCACAATATGCATTCAGCCACTCTGCCCATGGACAGCACCAGCATCACCTTTGCTGGACCCATCAGGCTTAGTCTGAGCTGTCCTTTCTGCAAGCTGCAAACAGAACCTGCCCCCAGCCAGAGCCCTGCAAAGAGGCAGGGTTCTGTCAGGCCAAGGAGAGTGCACAGAGATTTGGAGTGTGTGTGGGTTCTGGCAGGGAGAGATCAGCCACAGGGAAACACCTGCAGGAGGAAAATCTCCAGGAAGCAGAGAAAAACTCAGGGAAGGAGAGTAAACACATGCCCAGCAATCCTGTGGCAGAGAGAGTTTAGAGATGTCCATAGGAGCCCCTGCAGTGCAGCCCCTCCCTCTGAACAAGCCCCTCCCTTCTGTCCCCCCAGCTGTAAGAGATGGTCGGAAGATTCTCTCACCTGTCTCACAACCATCTGAAGGACAGAGACTGAGACCCTGAATGTCACAAGGGACTTGGTTTAGGGGTTCTGGCCTGGTTGAGGTGGATGTTTGCCAAGTGATTGTTTGCAGGTGTGCTTGCTGTGCTACCACGGTACACTGCCCTTGCTCCGGCTGGCGAGTAGAGACTTGTACCCCACACCTGCCCCCTGAGCAATGGGCCTCTTCACCATGGTCATCAATCTCCTCTGGTTTTGGCCTTGTGCCCCTCGCTTTGTAAAAGACTCTAAAATCACACCCCAAACTTACTTTCCTTTGAGATCTCCCCAACAGACAGAAGACTCTGTGTGGTTGGACATTGGTAGCTATAATCCCCTTACTCTCTTTTCCTTATGCTTTGCTTTCTCCTCTTTTCTCTCTATCGCATATTAGTGCTGATGAGCACTCAATAAAGTGTGTTTTGCTGTTTAAGTCCCTGGTTTGCTGATAATCTTTTGTACTCTAAGACCGACTAAAAGAACCACATCACATATCCCACCTTGCGGATTGTGACACCAGCCCAGCTTCTGCCCTCAGGGCCGGACTCCCAGGTGTGAAGCCCCTCCAGTGCAGGCAGATCTGCAGCCCCTCCATGTCCTTCATAAATTGGGGGCTCAAAAATGGACACAGCAGTTGAGATGAAGCTCAATCAGTGCCATGCACAGGGGAAGAATCCCTGGCCTGGTCCTGCTGGCCACACTGTTCCTGATCCAGGCCAGGTGCCATTGGCCTCCTTGGCCACCTGGGCTCACTGATGGCTCATGCCCAGCCTGCTGTCCATCAGTGCCCCAGGTCCCTTTCTGCCTGCCTGCTGTCCAGCCACTCTGTCCCCAGCCTGGAGCACTGCAGGGGTTGTTGTGGCCAAAGTGCAGGACCCAGCACTTGAACTTGTTAAACCTCACCTTGTTGGGTTTGGCGCCTGGATCCAGCCTGTCCAGGTCCCTGTGCAGAGCCCTCCTACCCTGCAGCACATCAACACTCCCAGCCAACTTGGTGTCACCACAGTTCCATGGGGCCCTAGAGTGTCACAATGGTCTCCATGGTTCCATGAGGCCTCCCATCCATCCATCTTTGGATTATACTGGGAGTGACTGGACTCATACTGGGAGTATCTGAGAGTGACTGGCAACATACATTGCACATCATCCCCCATACTGGGGGTGACTGGGAGCAACTGGGATCATGCTGGGGGAAAATAGCATCATACTGGGACTGACTGGGTTGATCTAGCCAGAGGCAACTGGGACCATCCCGAGCTCCGCCGCTCGGCAGCGCGGCCGCTGGCTCTGAGCCGCTGCTGTCGCGTTGCAAGGAGCGGACGCCTGCGGATGCTCGGCCCGGGGAGGTCGGGGAGCGCTCGGGGGCCATTCCTGGCCCCGGGCCGAGCGCTGACCGCCGCGTCTCGCCCCCAGGGAATGCGCACAAGGGCCCGAAGGAGCGGTACCGAGTGGGTTCGTTGCTGGGGCGTGGCGGATTCGGCAGCGTCTTCGCAGCCACGAAGCTCTCGGACGGTGCCCCGGTGAGCAGCGGGGCCGGCTGCGGGCGGAGAAGGAGGAGTTGGATGGGGCGGAGGAGAAGGCGGGGCCGCTGCGGGCGGGCATCGAGCTCAACCTTCTGCTGCCCCTTGCTCGCGGGTGGCCATCAAATGCGTGCCGCGGGATCGCATCCGGCGCTGGGGCGAGCTGGTGAGTGAGCGGGGCCAGCGGCAGAAGCCGGGGCGTGCCGGGCAGGGATGAGCCGGGGCCCGGCAGGGTGGGAGCCGCCGGGAGCCCTGCGGGGAGAGCGGGCGTGGGGGGAGCGGGGCGTGCAGAGCATCCCGGGCTGGCTGAGGGCTCCCCGAGCCCTGGCACAGGCTCAGCCCCAGTGACAGCACCGTGCTTCTCCCCCAGCCTGACGGTACACGTGCGCCCCTGGAGATTGTGCTGATGGACAGGGTGTCCTCTGGGTGTGCTGCAGTGATTCAGCTCCTCGAGTGGCTTGAGCTGCCCGACAGCTTCTTGTTGGTGCTGGAGCGTCCGCAGCGGTGCCAGGACCTCTCGCATTTGCTGGCAGAGCGGAGGTTCCTGCCGGAGGAGGAGGCGCGGGGGCTGTTTTGCCAGGTGCTGGAGGCCGTGCAGCATTGCACCAGCTGCAGGGTCCTGCACAGGGACATCAAGCCCGAAAACATCCTGCTGGACCTGGCCACAGGGCAGCTGAAACTGATTGACTTTGGCTGTGGCACCTTCCTCCAAGACACAGCCTACACCCGATTTGCAGGTGAGCCCTTGCAGGGGATGCTCCTGGGCATCTCTTGGCCCAGCGTGGGTGTGGCACCGGGGCTACCCCCTGTTGCTGCAGGGATGGGATTAATACTTGAGCCAAGTTGATTTGGGTAGGGATTGTGAGAGGGGCCAGCTCCCGGCCCTGCTGACAGCCTTCAGCACCCACTATGCCCTGGGCTTGGGCTGGGGCAGGCAGCCTGACAAAAACCCCCATGGGGGTAGCAGAGATGGGAGTGTCTGACCCTGTTTGGTGTGCCAGCGAGGAAGGGCTTGAACTCCTCTGCTCCCCACATTTGCCCTGGCTTATTAACAATTTTTTGGAGGCCATGCAGGCAGGGAGGAGAGTGGGTTTTCTCTACCACTGGGTGGATTTTCCATTTGTGGGTCATGGTTGGGCCTCCCCAGTGCTTCTGCTGCCCTCTTCCAGCAGCAGTGGCTTCATTTGCAAGCCCAGGTTTGTACACAAGTGCCAGGTGCTGGTGAGAGGGCAGCAGGTCACCCCATGTGCCTCTGGGGCAGCCCCCACATGCCCAGGGATGCTGGGGTGAGTCTCTGGGAGCAGCAGCATCCCCCTGATGAGCTCTGTCTGTGTTCCACAGGAACCCTGTCCTACAGCCCACCAGAGTGGTTCTACCAGCGGTGCTACCACGGCCAGGCAGCAACCATCTGGTCCCTGGGGCTCCTGCTGTACCAGCTGGTGACAGGGAAGCACCCATTCAGGAAGGGCCAGCAGATCGTCTGGGGGCAGATCATCTTCCCACGACGGCTCTCCCAAGGTGGATCCTCATCTCTGCGCACGGGGGGAACACCAGTGTTGGGAGACAGCAGTGGGCTCATGAGCATCCCCCTCTGGCAACTGCTGAGGAGGTGGCACATGTCCTGCTCTCCTGCAAACAGGGAATCCATGGGGAAGTTTAGGCCCAGCTCTGGGCACACCCAGGATGGCCTGGGCACAGGAACGGGGGTCAACTTCTCCAAGTGACCGGTGATTCCTGGTTTCTCTCTTCAGAGTGCCAAGATGTAATTAAGAGGTGTTTGTCCATGCAACCCTTGGACAGGCCATCCTTAGAAGATCTCTGCCAAGATCCTTGGATTCAGGGTGTTCATCTGCCCTAGAAGATGCGAGAGATCTATGTGCACAGTTGGATCCAGGGGCCTGGCAGGTAACAACTCCACCCATCTCTTGGCAATCAGTGGCAGAGCAAAGCAGACTGTTTTTGTCCTGCCTGTAGCTCTGAGCAGGGGTCATCAGAAGGGAACATGCAGCTCTTGGGCTGGAGCTGAGCTGGAGACCTGGTGTGGCAAGCACTGGTGGCCACCATCCCCCCTGGTTTTGCTTCTCTCGTTTACTGATGGCTGGGGCCCTGGGCAGAGCACTGACAGCCTGGTCTGGCCCCTAGGGAAGGAGAAGGAGCCCCTGGAGAAGCTGTACCAGGTGGGGCTGCTGCGGGAGACACCAAGGACAACCGCAAGGATGACAATGTCTTCATCCACGTGGCCAGCTGAAGATGATCAACTTTGATTCTGGCACCTTCTTCAAAGACTTGCTCCACGCCCAATTTGCAGGTGAGTCCACAGCCAGGGGATGCTCCCAGATCTGGGTATGGCACAGTCTGGCCGACTCCCCCCTTTGCTGAGGTTGATGCAACCAATTCTTCAGTCGGCTGCCAGTCTGCTTTGTGTCTCTGGGCAGCTGCTGAGGGGCTGGATCTGCCGTGGCTGGCTGCAGGCTGGGCACATGTCCTGCCCTCCTGCTCTGCTCCCAAAGGCAGCAGTGATGGGCAGCTTTGGGCCCAGCTCTGAGCACGGCCAGCATGGCCTGGGCACCGTGGGTAGCTGGGACAAGGGGACAGGAGCCTTGAGCTGACGGGCGGTTTCTGGTTTCTCTCCTTGCAGCCGGGCTCTGTGGATGCTGAGGCTGCTCTGGGCTCTGCCAGGGCTCTGCTGGGCTCAGCCCCAGGCACAGCTGGGCTCGCTCTGCCCTCACATTGTTCTGACAGCTTTGCATCAGACGAGCCCGTTCCCAGCACACCGCCTGAGCTTTCTGCTTTTGCAGGTGAGTGAGACTCTCGTGCAGGCCAAGAGATTGCAGTTAGGGACACACATCCAATTGGCAAGAAGCCAAACTCTCCCCAGTCCCAGCTGAATGCCTGGATCTGCACAGGATGATTTCTGTGTCCCACTCTTCCTTTCTTTTTGGCTGGAATTGTGCGATTGCACTTTCTTCCTCCTTTAGAATGCCACTGCTGTGTTCCTGAGGCAGTGCAGTCTGGAGCTGATGGATGAAGAATTGCCCTTCTGCAGTTCCAAACCAGGGCAAAAAGCTGTAAGTGGGACTTTGCATCTTTAAGAAACCTTGAAGGTTTGAAAGGGAATGTGCAGTTCATTCACAGGGTGAGAAGGAAGGGCATCTTGTAGAGAATTTGGGGTTTGACAGAGTTTAGATTCCCAGTGCTGCTTGGAGCTGGCAAGGCGCAAAGCATTTTCGTATTCCTTCACACCAATTTCACCACAATTTAAAATAACAATAATGGAATCAAACCCCAAAAGCTTTTTAAGAATGGTTACTGAGGCCAGTAAGATGCATCATGCCAACAGCACATTTACAAAGTAAATAACTGAGTTTTATGTTTCAAAAGACCAATTACCACTTAATTCAAAGTTATAGAAGATTTTTCACTGCACACTTGGGTTCTGTTTTTATCTTTCATATTTTACAGTCGTTTTTTTTTCTATTTCCTCTCTTTTCTTCTTTAAAACAGAAAACATGCTGTAAAAAAGGCATGCCCTTTGCTCTGGGTTCCCCTGTGGAGCAGCTCCCTTCCCGCTGGCTGAGCTGCTCAGGCAGAGCCCGGCAGCTCCCCGCCCTGCAGGGCTGAGGCTTTTCCCCGTTGCTGGGCACAGACTGATGGAGCAGCAGTGCTGAACACGGGCACACGCAGAGGGACCAGAGCAGCTGCCTTTGTCCACCTGAAGCTCCAAGGCCAAAGTCTGAGCAGGCACGGCTGGAAGAGACTCGCAGGCTCCCTGTTGGCTCTGCTGCCCCACTTGTGCCCGGCCCAGCTCTGTGTGAGGCAGAGGGAGAACAAGGGGCAGCTCCCTCCCAGCCCCAGCCCAGGGACCCCTCCAGCCCCGGGCCTTGGGGCACTGTCAGCACCTGCTGCTCCAGCCACGGCTTCTGCTGGCACTGCCAGCAACAACCAAACTGGGGCTGGTCCCGAGGGAGCAGCAGCAGTGCCTGGATCTGATCCCTCAGTCTGGGGCAGGGCTGGACAAATGATTGCAGCATCAGCACCAGGACCAGCAGCAACAGCAGCAGCAGCACCGGAGCACCAGCACCAGCAGCAGAACCAGCAGAACCAGCAGTACCAGCACCACCACCACCGCCAGCAGCAGCAGCAGCAGCAGCAGAACAGCAGCACCAGCAGCAGAACCACCAGTACCAGCACCACCACCAGCAGCGGCAGCACCAGCTGCACCAGCAGTACCAGCAGCAGCAGCAGCAGCAGCAGCGCCACGAGCAGCACCAGAAGTATCAGCACCAGCAGCAGCAGCACCACCAGCATCACCACCAGCAGAACCAGCAATACCAACACCAGCACCACCACCACCAGCAGCACCAGCACCAGCAGCAGAAGCTGCACCAGCACCAGCAGCAGAACCAGCAGTACCAGCAGCAGAACCAGCAGTACCAGCACCAGCACCGCCAGCAACAGCAGCAGAGCACCAGCACCAGCAGCAGAACCAGCAGAACCAGCAGTACCAGCACCACCACCGCCAGCAGCAGCAGCAGCAGCAGAGTACCAGCACCAGCAGCAGAATCACCAGTACCAGCACCACCACCAGCAGCGGCAGCACCAGCTGCACCAGCAGTATCAGCAGCAGCAGCACCAGCAGCATCGCCACCAGCAGAACCAGCAGTACCAGCACCAGCACCACCACCGCCAGCAACAGCAGCAGCAGCAGTAGCAGCAGAAGCTGCACCAGCACCAGCACCAGCAGCAGAACCAGCAGTACCAGCAGCAGCAGCACCACCACCACCAACAGCACCAGCAGCATCAGCACCAGCAGCACCAGCACCACTACCAGCAGCACCAGCACCACCAGCAGTACCAGCAGCAGCAGCAGCAGCAGCAGAGGCACCACCAGCACCAGCAACACCACCAGCACCAGCAGCACCAACAGCAGATAGAGCTGACTTTCAGCACAGCCCCTGCCACTCTTCCCTCCCTGTGCAGCGGTGTCACAGCAGCCTGAGGCACCTGGGAGCCCTCAATGCCAGCAGGGACTTGAGATGGCAGCCCTGGACTCCTGCAAGTTGTGCCAAGAAGAGAGCTGGGGACTCCCTCTCCATGTGGAGCTTCCAGATAGAAGAGGCTGCTGTGACCAGGCAGCTCCAAGGGCACAGAAAGGAGGGGCTCGACCCCTTGGTCTGTGCCAGTCCCACAGTCCTGGGCAGCAGCCACCGAGCCCCAGGGGAACAGAGAGCACAGCAAGAGGGACAAAACCAGGCAAGGTCAGAGACTGGGAAGAGCCACAGCTGGGAGCAGGAGCAGCTGCTGCATTGCACTCTTGGAGAAAGCTCTTGTGTGGTTCAAAGCGCTGAAAGATGTGGAGGGCAGAGAGGAGGCCACACCAAACAATGTTCCTGCTTTTACACCTCCCCTCTCCTTGTTCCTGAAGGAATTGGATGAAATATATTCTTCACTCTGAGTGGTCTCGTTCAGCATGAGCAGCTGAGCACCAGGAGCTGAAGGATCTGACGCCTCAAGCCACAAGAGCTGAGCAAGAGGGGACTTTTGGACCAAAGTAATGCTTCTAACGTGGACCTAGGTGAATGCAGCATATGGAATCCTGGAATTCCAGAATCCATTCTGCTGGAAAAGACCTCTGAGCTGATCCAGTCCAGCCAGTCACCCAGCAATGTCAAACCCAGCACTAAACCTCGTCCCTGAAGTGCAAAGGTCTGAACAACAGGCCTTGAGTGAGGCCTGAACAACAGGCCCTGAGCCAAAGGTGACCTCTGGATGAACCTTCCAGCCAAAGGTTATCTGTGTATTTGCTCATTACTGAACTGTGCATGGTCATTAGCAGTGGGATAGATGTATCCACTCATTAGTGAAGCATGGATTGAGGTTTCTATGTTTAGAAGTCAGACAAGGCCATGAAGTCCAACATCTGGCCTTGTTTGGGGCTGTATGGTCAGAGTCAACTCCCTTAGTTCCTCCTTGAGACCTGGCTAGGCTTTGACGGGGACCCAAGAGGAGGATGAAACCAGATGTTCCCACACTAGAAGTGCTGTCAGTTTATTTATTCAGCACTATCAGGGCTGGGCCCTCTCACAGCAGGGTTGGAGGCTCAGCTGTGGCTGGAGGCTCCTGCAGGAATTCCCAGTGTCCAGGAGTGGCTCTCCAGCCCTTGGCTGTGACAGCTTCTCCAGCTGATGTGTGGATGTGGTGATGGCAGAGTCTGAGGGGAACTGGTGGTGGATCTTTGTTAATCACTGCAGGCAATCTTTGGCACTGATGATTGGGTGCATTGCTGAGCTGCTCCTTTTGTGATCCTTTGCTGCTTGGAGCTGCAGTAAATGACACTGATTCCTTCAGGTGGTGTTTGTGTTTTTGGGGCTGACCCTGCCACTGGTCGATGTCTGACCAGAGCACAACAAAATGTCACTTTTTAAATGTGAATGTAAGGAATCAGTCCTGTCTGTAATTCTCAGATGGGAAGCCCTTCCCTAGAGTTTGCTGGCTCTGGAGTGGGCTGAGGTCAGAGCACCGTGCGAGCAGTGGGGCAGTGGGTTAAAAGAGGCTGAATTGCCGGATGTCTTAAAATGCATCCAAAAATTGCATATGGAAAAGGGCTTGTGGGTTTGGGAAGACGAGGATGGATTTTGTTAATGGCACATTGGAAACAGTACCAACAGAAGGAACAATTGTTTTTGGAATGCTCCCACATGAAGGTACAGAAGAAGGTTTTAGTCTTGAGCTCAGGTTTGTTTGTTTAAGCGAAAAAATACTAATAATAGTAATAGTAATAATAAAAAACAACATTATAATGTTATAATATAACACAATAAAATGTATTTAAAAATATAACTGAAAATCAATAATGTGAAATAATGCTGACAATACCAAGTTGTTAGCTTCGTCTGCTCACTGTAACACTAAATATCCTACAAAAAGAACTGGCCAAGACCCAAATGTCAGTGGTAAACTTTGTGAATTGTATACAAGGAATAAATAAGGAAGGGATGAAATTGGCTGTTTTTATAGGGTTTGGTGATACTATGATGCGGAATGCTTTGTCTGTTGCTGTGAAAAACACAGTGATTAAGACTGCTGGGTTTGTCATGTACCAGACTATCCACGAGCGGCAGGATTGGTTGAACGGGTGAAGGGGCTGTGAAGAAAGAAGTTGAAAAAATGAGGAGAGTTGGGAACCTGTCCCAGTGGAAAACCCATCTCCCAGATGTGCTCCATGCCCTTAACAATGGGCCCACTGGCAAATGGAAACCCCTGGGTGTGCATGGCTGCACCCAATTTGCAAACACAGCCATGGACAGTGAGACTTGGACTGCCTGGGAAATTGTTCTGGGTGTGATGGCCCCTGCCAGGGCCACCCCAGAGGCTGCAGGGCTGGACCTTCATGCACTGGAATTCATTAGTGTAAATCAGAAGCAAATGAGAGTTAACAATACTGAAACAGGAATTCACATTCCTCCTGGACACTTTGGTTTGGTAACTGCTCACTGGAGCTCGGCCTTGCAAAGTGTTCATGTCATGGGAGGAGGAATTGATGCAGATTATCAAGGAGAAATTGAAGTAATTCTGTTAAAAATTTACAAACAAGATTGGATTATTCAATCCCATGACAGGGTAGCACAAATATTGGTATTGCAGTTTAAAAACGATTGAGAAGAAAAGAGATCCACCTCCAATCAGCACTGTTAGTGGAGATAAAAGGTTTGGATGCACCAGTCCTAATAATTGGGCCAGAATGTGAGTCCAGAGGTCAAATGGCCCTCCTGAGCCAGCTGAAGGAACAGCTCTGGGCAAAGACAACACCTTTTGAATCCTGAAACCTGGGCAGGAACAATGGGGATATGCCCCTGCAGCCAAGTGTTCTCTGCCAGAACAAGTCGATGGTATGGGATATTGTTTTACGGATGCTGCCAGACCAAATCTCCCTGTTTGCCCCAACGGCCCCTTTGGAAAATGCTCTGATCCACAGGGAAGGCTGATGTGACACTGAGGGACTTCCACACTAATTCCAGCCAGGAGCCTGGGTGTCCCTCAGGGACTGGGACCTGGCTCCTCTTCAGCCGAAGGGGAAAGGAACCCACCAAGCCTTGTTAGCCACAGACAGCACGGTAAAGCTGAACAACAAAGGACCTTGGGGCATTATTCTGGAATTAAAGGGTGCCAGCTCCATGGACAACAGAATTATTGTTCCTAACATGAATGAGGTTGAGGAAAAGGAATGAGTAAGCTTGTGATGGTAAAGCACAGAAATCCTTTCACATTGTGGCCTCCAACTAGAACAGGGTTTGGTTTCTCCTGAAGGGAGATCTCAGTGAATCCTGTAAAAGTGATAATTGCATTCCTGTGTTCCACAGCACAGTTCTCTCTAAGTGTCCCTGCACTGGCTCCGTTCTGAGTCAGAGCCCATTGACAGAGTTCTGGCCACCCTACAGGGTGGGCCCTCCAAGGGAACCCCATTCCTCCCAACATCGGTTAACACATACCCAGAAATTTGTTACATTGAGTAGTTTGGCTACTTCGATCTTTAAATTTTCAAAATAATTTTGATGGCTAATGCCTTGATAAATCTCTAGAGGTGTTTCTGGTGAACAAAGATTCTGGCTGTCTCTCAAGATACAATTTACAGACATCAGTAGTGCTTTAGTGACAAGGTTACTTATTCTTGATAATCTGCATCAATTCCTTCTCCCATGACATGAACACTTTGCAAGGCCAAGCTCCAGTGAGCAGTTACCAAACCAAAGTGTCCAGGAGGAATGTGAATTCCTGTTTCAGTATTGTTAACTCTCATTTGCTTCTGATTTACACTAATGAATTCCAGTGCATGAAGGTCCAGCCCTGCAGCCTCTGGGGTGGCCCTGGCAGGGGCCATCACACCCAGAACAATTTCCCAGGCAGTCCAAATCTCACTGTCCATGGCTGTGTTTGCAAATTGGATGCAGCCATGCACACCCAGGGGTTTCCATTTCCCAGTGGGCCCATTGTTAAGGGCATGGAGCACATCTGGGAGATGGGTTCTCCACCAGGACAAGTTCCCATCTCCTCATTTTTTCAACTGCTCTTTTAACAGCCCCTTCACCCATTCAACCTATCCTGCATCTTGTGGATAGTCTGGTACATGAAAAACCCATCAGTCTTAATCACTGTGTTTTTCACAGGAACAGACAAAGCATTCCACATCATAGTATCACCAAACCCTATAAAAACAGCCAATTTCATCCCTTCCTCATTTATTCCTTGTATACAATTCACAAAGTTTACCACTGACATTTGGGTCCTGGCCAGTTCTTTTTTGTAGGATATTTAGTGTTACAGTGAGCAGACTAATCTAACAACTTGGTTTTGTCAGCATTATTTCACATTATCGATTTTTAATTATGGATCTAAATATATATTATTGTGTTATATATTCATTATTATTGTTGTTGTTGTTGTTCTTGTTTCCCTTGCGCAAACAAACCTGAGTTCAAGACTAAAACCTTCTTCTGTACCTTCATGTGGGAGCATTCCAAAAACAATTGTTCCTTCTGTTGGTCCTGTTTCCAGTGGGCTGTTAACAAAATCCATCCTCATCTTCTCAAACCCACAAATTCTTTTCCTTTCTCCACATGCAATATTTGGATGCATTTTAAGAGTGATTTTCTAACATATGGATATGATGTAGTATCAATATCCAACAGAGACAGACAAAGACTCGTTAACTGGTTTAGGGTTAAAAAGTGTATGTTTATTAGCAGCGCTGGGCTGATGTATCGGGTCACCACTTAATGCACATGGACCCAACTAGAGGTGAATACAGGCTTTTTATTTACAGAAGTATTGAATACAAATACATATTCATAACCCAGTTACCACCCACTTTTCGCTTCCTATGCTACTTAGGAAAAAAGCAATTAAGCATGCATAGGTTGATTCTTGAAATGGGTCACTGCTCTTTTTATGAGAAGGGGTCACAGAGGGGAGGAAGGGATATGGCTCTTCCTCGTTCTGACCTTTCTATCTTTTCAGTGCAAAGTGACAAATGGACCCTTGGCTGGGCTCCTAGTTTCATATCTTCAATGAGTTTCTGATGTGCAACTGTCTTCTGCTCTTGAAGTTCTTTACCAGATACTCTGTTTCTCATTAGAAGCCCAGGTGAACAAGCATAAAGTTGACAGACAGTTATTAGCCAATGATTAAGTTCTAATTTAAGCAAAGTCTCTCTATCTACCTTTAATTTTAGCAAGGCCTATTTATTTATTTTAATTAGATTTAGCAAGGCTTCTTTTTAATTAAGGCCTCAGCTTCTCTAAAATCTTAAATTCTTCAAAGTTTGTGTCTGACCACACACCTCTGCTTTTTGTGTGTTTTGTTGTAAAAAGCCAGAATTTGCTGATTTCAGTCCTGAAGCCAATTCTGCAGCTCCTACCTTGTGGGGAACCCCCCACCAGTCTGTGGTCTGTTGTGGAGAGCTGGAATTGGCAGGTTCTAATCCTGAGGCTGATTCTGCAGCTGCTGCTGCCTTGTGGGGCTGGTGTTGTCCCTATGCAGGCCTAGGTGTTTCTCATGCAGCTTTCTCTTTGGAGGCTATAGGAAAACTTTAGGGTAAAGTATTTTTTTATCTTTCCTTGGTTAATTTGTTAGTCACTTCCCTACACCTAAGATGGACTTGATGCGAAAAATTGGGACAGGGAGTAATTGGTTACTAGAAAAAAAAATGCGATTGGCTTTAGGCAGTGGCATTGGTTTTCACTGAACTGGATCATGTTTGAAAGGAAAATGACTGGAACAAAAGGAGGAAAAAATTGTACAACAACAATTGACATGGACAGTCTTCCTGCAGGGATATACAGAGTCCCTGGTTTTGTTTGGGCAAGCTTTGCAGAAAATATTAAGTGTGTTTACTCCAGCCTCAGGAGTTAGGTTGTTGCAGGATGTGGATGATTTGCTTTTGTCAGGGGAACAGGAGAAGGTGGTTGAAGAGGGTACTGTAAAGCTGTTTAATTTTCTTGCTAAAAAAAGACGTAGAGTGTCTGAAAAGAAGGCCAGTTGGTAGGATAAAAAAAAAAAAAAAAAAAAAGTCAAATCTTGAGCACACATTGTAACTGGAGAGTTATGGTATATTGATTCAGAAGGAATGCAGGGGATTTTACAAGTACCATTACCCCAGACAAACAAAGAGTTATGGCAATTTTAGGATTGGTAAGGTACTGCAGAGTATGGATTGAAGATTTTTCTGTTGTGGCCAGACCTTTATATGATGTTTTAAGCCAAGACAAGCCTAATGTCATGGAATAGACACCAGAAGGAAAGCAAAGCTTTAAAATATTAAAAGACAAAATGGTTAATGCCCTAGTCTTAGCTCTTCCAGTCTCAGAAAAGGAATTTAAAGTCTATGTGGATGTTAAACAGGGTCATGCTAAAGGAATTTTGGTGCAAGAGCATGGGGGAACACGGAGGCCTGTTGCCTGTTTTTCTAAAATGTTAGACCCGGTGGCCAGAGGCTGGCCCCATTGTCTGCAGAACTGTGCAGCCACAGCTCTGATGGTGGCTGAGGCTCGAAAGCTGACAAGGGGAAGGAATCTGATTGTTGAAGTTTCACATCAGATTAAAGCTTTGTTGACTGAGAGAGCCTCTAAGTGGATGACCAGTGCTAGGTTATTCCAGTATGAATTTTGTTTAATGGAACAAGAGGATGCAGAATTTAAAAGTGGGGGAAAATGGTTTACAAGAGATGGTAAACAGTGGATACCAAAAGCTCTGTCCTTACAGTTGCTAAAACAACTTCATGAAAGAAGTCCTTGGAGCTCCCAGGGACTGGGAAGAACCTTCCTCAAAATATATGCTGCTCTGGGTCTTTTTTTACTCTGGCAAAGCGAGCTATTGAGGGTTGTTTGATTTGTGCTAAAACCAATAACAGAGTTACAAAGAAACTTGCCAGGGGAGGGAGGCCTTGAGCTGTATGTCCCTTCCAGAGATGCCAGGTAGATTTTAGTGAAATGCCTCAAGTGGCAAAATTTAAAATTTTCTGGTAATAGTGATAGTAAAAGATTTTAAAATCATAGAAATTCAGGGATTTCAAAAGCAAGTTAGGCTTGGCAAGCCTTGAGAGAAGTAGGCCCTGGGAAATGTTAGGCCTTGTGCTTGCTAAAGATCATGTGAAACTGCACCTGTGTAATCAGTATGTGATAAATGATACAATTGTTAGATGTGATTAGATATAATTACTGTTTAAAGAACATGAGAAACAATGTTAGAGGGTTGAGAGGGGATCACAAAAAATCCATGCTTGGGTAAAAACAATACATACAATAGAACGATGTAAGTTTAATAATTAATATGTAAGTTATATAACAACAGACTATAAAAACATGTTCAACTCAAAACCAAGTCAGGTCAGATTTGGGTATGTGTACTCCTGACCCCCAGAGCTCTTAATAAAGCACCTTCATATAATCATTCTGTGATTATGTGTTCCTGAACACTAACAATAGTATATCAGATAACAGGGTGGCCAGAAGCATTTCCATCCCTTTCAGCAACTACAGAGGCAGATATTAAAGTATTTTTGGAACTAATAATTCCAAGATATGAGATTGTGGAAGCAATAGACTCAGACAGGGGAACTCATTTTACAGAAAACATTCTCAAAGGAGTTATGACAGCTTTAAGGGTCCAATGGAACCTCCATACCCCCTGGCACCCCCAGAGTTCAGGCCAGATTGAAAGGATAAATGGAGAAATAAAGAAACACCTTCTGAAGCTAGTAATAAAAACTAGGATGCTGTCAGTACGGCTCTTGCCACTGGCTTTAGCAATAAGAAGGGCCAGACCCAGGGAGGATACTCAGTTATCTCCCTTTGAATTGATGTTTAGAATTCCTTATCCTTGTAATTCTCAGCCTTGTAGGCAGGTAGAGATAAGTGATATATATTGGAAACTGTTTGTAGCCCGGATACTATCTCTTGTGAAATCTCTTTGAGAAGAAACTCAGCGAGCACAGACCCTGCCTTTAGACTTTGCTGTTCACAACATCCAGCCAGGAGATTGAATCCTAGTGAAGGAGTAGAAAGAAGCACCACCAGCAGCAAAGTAGCGCAGACCTGTGCAAGTGTTGCTGAGCACAGAAACAGCCGTCAAGAGAGCTGAACACGGGCAGACCCATCACACTCGAGTCAAGGTCTCTAAGGCCCCAGAAATTCAGACATCTCAGCTAGAGGAGAAGCTCAGCAGGCTGCCACTGATGCTCCACAAGAGGGGACTGGAGCAGTAGCCAGGACGTCAACGTTGGGGGAAGCCCCGTGTGCCTCCCACCAACTGGCTGCTGAAATGGTTTGTGTGGGCATCACTTCTCCCAAATCTCCAGTCATTAGAGGCCAATCCTTGCTGTCATTGTTTTCTTAATGTTAGGATCTTTCTGTGCCTTCACTCACCACAGGTAGTGCAGAAGACAACGTGAAAGTAAAAATTAAGTTAGGAAATTAAATTTCACCATTAAAATGTTTGCCTTAATAATCTTACCTTTATATTGTCAGCCAGTTGAAATTGAAGCCAAAAGTAGAAAAGCAATTTTTAACCTTAAGAGAAGAAGTAGGAAAAACCTTTAACCTTATAAATTGTGAAGTCTGTGGAAGGCCAGGAAGATCTGAAAACTGGCTGTGGGTGGCCAGCCCAGTCAAAGCTAAACAGTGAGTTAGGTCCATAATAAACAAGATTTTGAGATGAAGAAGGAAGTCCATGGTGGCTTCATTCTTATGAAAAAAGCATTTATTGTCTAAATAGAACAAGAAGCATATACATGGGAAAAAAATGTTTGTGACTAGACTGTAGGTTTAGATTGTTAGACCCCCAAGTGCCCTCCTTATAATTGTTTCAGATATCACGGCAAGTAGAATCAAACACATGTTAAGCTTACTTACAGTAGCTAAGCAAGGTGTTCCTTCCATAATTACCAAAAAGATTTTGAAGGCTATGAAGCAGTGGGGAAAGAGAAGGCTTTTTGGATCCCTTATTTTTAAGCTGCCCCCAAAACAATTCCACAAGCAGGACACACATTTTCCATGACTATCGGTGGAAGTAGTAACACCGAAATGAAACTCGAACCCTTTGTAAAAGTTTCTGATCCAGATCTAAGAGAACAGATCTAAAATGTAACTGCAGGTAGAAAGCTCATGTGACAGCTAAGAAATGCAAATGCTATCATCAGAAGAAGGGAGAGTGTGTGGCAAATTAAATGATAGATAAAAGGTGGTGAAACAAATTTAAAAAGCAATAAGTAAGTTAATTCATGTGCCAGTCCATACATGGAAAGAACGAGAATAAGATGTGTTTTCGTGGTTACCTAGTAAACTATGGGTTTAACAAATGCTTTTTCTTGTGCTGTAGCAACTGTAATCTTTTTAGCACGCATGATCCCTTGCTTAGTACAACTTACTCAACATGTGACGAAAAGGATGCCGGTAGTAGCCATCCCTACTAATCCAGGAATAGCTACAAAAGGGCAGAAATTGATGTCACTGCAAATAATTGCAAAACTAAAAAAAAGCCCCAGGAACAGGAAATTAACTCAATGAGTCAATGACAACTAATGTTTGTAAAGACAATTATTAAAGAAATAAAAAAAGATTGAGAGGAACGAGAGATTTGTCTTTACAGACAAGCTGTGGGTCTGCTGATAGATAAAACTAGCACTGAGATATAAAAGAAACAATGGGAAAGATTCCAGTAATTGATGAATGGAAAAAAGATATTTGCCTTTACATACAAACTGTAGGTTTGCTGATAAATTAAATTGGATATTGAAATACAAAAGAAACAATAGGGAAACACAGTAAGTTTCTGAGAATTAAAAATTAAGAGGGAGGCTTATACATTAGAGTTGAATGTTAGGTATCAGGCACTCCGGGAAGTCTGTACCTCTCAAGTACCTCAGCCAGTGGGGAAAGAGAGAGGGACATGTGGCCGGGAAATTAGGATAAAAAGGAGGCTGCGTCCTCCAAAAATTTGAGAGACCCCAGGGGAATGCCCCATGGCCTCTCCCTTTATTTGAATAAAGTGAAAGGAGTCCTCTGTCTCCTTTTTGGACATAAACCTCTGGTGTTTGTGGATTAATTTTCCTGACACCTTCATGTCCCTGGTGAGCAGGGGATGGCTCTGGGCAGGGTCCCTGGGCAGGAGCGGGCCCCAGAACGCCTCTGCCTTTCAAGGGCAATCTCGTCTCTGCTCTTTCTCCTGCCCACCTTGCTTTGCCTCTGCCCGCTGCTCCTGGGGCTGCTCTTGGCCAGGCAGCCTCAGTGGGAGCCAGCACTGGCTGCAGCCCCAGCGGGCTCCCCAGGACAAGGCCCAGCAATTAAGAGGCCAGTGAAAGCCATGGGCAGCAGCAGAACTCTCAGCAGAGTGATTTGGGCAACCAAGGACTAGCCACAAGTGCACAGCAGCCTCACTGGGAATGTTTCCTGACTGTGAGCAGCCTTTCAAGAAGCTGTTTGAGGCCAAGATCAGCAAAACACTCACCCTTTTCTCTTCCAGCAATACCAGATTCCAGCATAGCACATCATCAGGAAAAGTGCTCCACCAGCCACAATGGCCATTAACTTAATCAAACACTGTGCTCCCCTGCAGAAAACTCTTCTCATGCTTCTCCAGATATTGTTAGCTTGTCTGGTGGTGCTGGCTGCATGTGTGGGAGCAATGGGCAGCGTGAGCCAGTGCTGTGCTCCACTGCTGAGCTGGCAGCACACTGGATACGGCCAGAATGGTCTCTGTTCCCCCAGATTTGGGGCCTGCAGGCACCTTGCCACCCCTTGGCACAGGCTGTGCCACCCAACAGAGCCCAGAAGGCTGAGAGCAGAGCCCAGGGTCAGCGCAGCTGCTTGGGCAGTGGCTCCTTCCAGGGACCTGGGCCAAACCCATCCCTGAGCAGCCACTGCCACCCCCGACCCGACCTGCCCTGTGACAGCTCCCCCAGCCTGAGAAGAAAAAAAAAGTTCCTTTGTTTCCTGTGAAAAAGTTCCTTTGTTTATTCCCACTACCTGCAGGGTCCTGTATATAGTAATGGTCTTGAGAAACTGATTATTTTCAATTTTTTTTTTATTTGTTTGTTTTTTGTTTTTTGGTTTTTTTCCTCCTTGAAACAGATGAGACAGTGTTACTGGTTTTAGATTTGGTAGGTCTGCTTTTTCTCTTAGTATGTTTGTTTTCTTATAAATCCACATGTAAACTTATTTGTAGCTAGGTATTTTTGTTTCCCAAGCAGTTATTTTGACAATCTGTTGTTCACTTCTTAGTTAATCTTCCATATATAAACAATTTTGACTGTGTTTTCGTAGGAATAAAAAGATCTCAGCTGTATTTTTAATTTTGTTGACATTCTCTCTCCCTGCTCCCAGATTTTACTATGATACTTTTGGAAACATCCCTGAGGATAGGTAGAGTTATTTGGGAATTGCTTGGCTTAATCTGGGAAATGGATTATTGTTTTTGCTGCTCTAAACCAACATTGCTTCCAGCTTCTCAGCCACAGTCCTGATATGTTGCTCGCTTCATGGATGCCTGTGTGAATTGAAATAATGTTTGTGAGGCAGCTGAAGAGTTCAGACTTCAAGGATTAAAATTCCTGGAAGGAAGAGGAGGAAGAAAGCATAAAATCCTGTTTGAAAGGTTTTTTTTTCATTCCTAGTATGCCAGAAGTATGGTAGGCTACAGCTATCTTCAAATGTCATTGAATTAGAAAAAAACTCTCTCCAGGGCAAATGGTGCAACACTTTATCTCACAATCCATCAGCCTTAATTACACAGAGAGGGAGATCTTAATTACAATTCGGATTAGAGCAAATCAACATTGTGTGAATGGAAAGGAGAATTTACAAGAATATTTGCTTGAATATCTTGAGGGGAGAATATTCCCCTCACAGAGAGGGTAATAATGGGTCTTTCAGCGCCGTGGTGTCACAGAGAGGTGTCAATTGGACTTGTCACTGCAGTGATCTCCCAGAGAGAGGAAAACTGAGGCTGTCACTGCTGTGGCCTATAGGAGGGGATGAATTCCCACTTGGCTTTGATGTTATGTCACAGAGAGGAGAAACCTGGCACTGTCACCGCTGGGGTGTTAAAGATAGGTGTAAATTGGGCTTGTTCCATCTGTGGTGTGACAGAAAGGGTGAAATTTGGTCTGTCAGTGCTGTGATGTCTTAAAGGGTGGAAACTGGGGTCTTTCACTGCTGTGATGTCCCAGAGAGGCGTAGATTGGGGTGTCCCACTGCTGTGATGTCCCAGAGAGGGGAAAACAGGGGCTATCACAGCTGTGGAGTGTGAGAGAAAGTTCCACAGGTGTTCTGACTTGTCTGTTGCCACAGAGGGGATGCAGTTGGGGATGTCATGGCTATGGTATCAGGGAGAGGTTTGAATTGGTTCTGTCTCTGCTGTGATGTCACAGAGAAGGGAATAATGAGTCTGTCACCACTGTGGTGTCCCAGAGAGGTGTAAATTGGACTTGTCACTGACTGCAGTGATGTCACAGAGAGGTGAAACTGAGTCCCTCATTTTTGTGATGTCACAGAGAGGAAGAAACTGAGGCTGCCACCACTTTGGTGTCATCAACAGATGTAAGTTGGGCCTGTCACTGCTCTGATGTCACAAATGGAGGACAAGTGGATCAGTCAGTGCTGCGGTGTTCCAGAGGGGATGAATTTGAGGCTGTGATGACTGTGATGTCCCAGAGAGGGGAATAATGCCTCTGTCACCACTGTGGTGTCACAGAGAGGCGTAAATTCGAGTTGTCAGTGCAGTGATGTGATAGAGAGGGGAAAATGGGTCCCTGATTGGTGTGATGTCAGAGAGAGGAAAAAACTGAGACTGCCTCTGCACTGGTGTCACAGAGAGGCATCAATTGGGCCTGTCACTTCTGTGGTGTCACAAAGAGGGGAAAAGTGAGTCTGTCACTGCTGTGGTGTCCCAGAGAGGGGAAAAGTGGAGTGATCACTGTTGTGCAGTCCCAGAGAAAGTTCCACAGGTGCTATGACTTGTCTGTTGCCACAAAGGGGATGGAATTGGGGTTGTTAGGGCTGTGGTGTGCCAGAGAGTCTTCATTTGGTTCTGTCTCTGATGTGATGTCTCAGAGAGTGGAATAATGGGTCTTTCAGCGCCGTGGTGTCACAGAGAGGTGTCAATTGGACTTGTCAGTGCAGTGATCTCCCAGAGAGAGGAAAACTGAGGCTGTCACTGCTGTGATGTCCCAGAGAGGGGAAAAGTGGAGTGATCACTGTTGTGCAGTCCCAGAGAAAGTTCCACAGGTGCTATGACTTGTCTGTTACCACAAAGGGGATGGAATTGGGGTTGTTGGGGCTGTGGTATGACAGAGAGTTTTAAATTGGTTCTGATGTGATGTCTCAGAGAGGGGAATAACGGGTCTTTCAGCGCCGTGGTGTCACAGAGAGGTGTCAATTGGACTTGTCAGTGCAGTGATCTCCCAGAGAGAGGAAAACTGAGGCTGTCACTGCTGTGGCCTATAGGAGGGGATGAATTCCCACTTGGCTTTGATGTTATGTCACAGAGAGGAGAAACCTGGCACTGTCACTGCTGGGGTGTTAAAGATAGGTGTAAATTGGGCTTGTTCCATCTGTGGTGTGACAGAAAGGGTGAAATTTGTTCTGTCAGTGCTGTGATGTCTTAAAGGGTGGAAACTGGGGTCTTTCACTGCTGTGATGTCTCGGAGAGGCGGAGATTGGGGTGTCCCACTGCTGTGATGTCCCAGAGAGGGGAAAACAGGGGCTATCACAGCTGTGGAGTGTGAGAGAAAGTTCCACAGGTGTTCTGACTTGTCTGTTGCCACAGAGGGGATGCAGTTGGGGATGTCATGGCTATGGTATCAGGGAGAGGTTTGAATTGGTTCTGTCTCTGCTGTGATGTCACAGAGAAGGGAATAATGAGTCTGTCACCACTGTGGTGTCCCAGAGAGGTGTAAATTGGACTTGTCACTGACTGCAGTGATGTCACAGAGAGGTGAAACTGAGTCCCTCATTTTTGTGATGTCACAGAGAGGAAGAAACTGAGGCTGCCACCACTTTGGTGTCATCAACAGATGTAAGTTGGGCCTGTCACTGCTCTGATGTCACAAATGGAGGACAAGTGGATCAGTCAGTGCTGCGGTGTTCCAGAGGGGATGAATTTGAGGCTGTGATGACTGTGATGTCCCAGAGAGGGGAATAATGCCTCTGTCACCACTGTGGTGTCACAGAGAGGCGTAAATGAGAGTTGTCACTGTGATGATGTGATAGAGAGGGGAAAATGGGTCCCTGATTGGTGTGATGTCAGAGAGAGGAAAAAACTGAGACTGCCTCTGCACTGGTGTCACAGAGAGGCATCAATTGGGCCTGTCACTTCTGTGGTGTCACAAAGAGGGGAAAAGTGAGTCTGTCCCTGCTGTGGTGTCCCAGAGAGGGGAAAAGTGGAGTGATCACTGTTGTGCAGTCGCAGAGAAAATTCCACAGGTGCTATGACTTGTCTGTTGCCACAAAGGGGATGAAATTGGGGTTGTTGGGGCTGTGGTGTGACAGAGAGTCTTCATTTGGTTCTGTCTCTGATGTGATGTCCCAGAGAGGGGAATAATGGGTCTTTCAGCGCTGTGGTGTCACCGAGAGGTGTCAATTGGACTTGTCAGTGCAGTGATCTCCCAGAGAGAGGAAAACTGAGGCTGTCACTGCTGTGGTGTCCCAGAGAGGGGAACAGTGGAGTGATCACTGTTGTGCAGTCCCAGAGAAAGTTCCACAGGTGCTATGACTTTTCTGTTGCCACAAAGAGGATGGAATTGGGGCTATGGTATGACAGAGAGTCTTCATTTGGTTCTGTCTTTGATGTGATGTCCCAGAGAGGGGAATAATGGGTCTTTCAGCGCCGTGGTGTCACAGAGAGGTATCAATTGGACTTGTCAGTGCAGTGATCTCCCAGAGAGAGGAAAACTGAGGCTGTCACTGCTGTGGTGTCCCAGAGAGGGGAAAAGTGGAGTGATCACTGTTGCGAAGTCCCAGAGAAAGTTCCACTGGTGCTATGACTTGTCTGTTACCACAAAGGGGATGGAATTGGGGTTGTTGGGGCTGTGGTATGACAGAGAGTCTTCATTTGGTTCTGTCTTTGATGTGATGACCCAGAGAGGGGAATAATGGGTCTTTCAGCGCTGTGGTATCACCGAGAGGTGTCAATTGGACTTGTCAGTGCAGTGATCTCCCAGAGAGGGGAAAAGTGCATCTGTCACTGCTGTGGTGTCCCAGAGAGGGGAAAAGTGGAGTGATCACTGTTGTGCAGTCCCAGAGAAAGTTCCACAGGTGCTATGACTTGTCTGTTACCACAAAGGGGATGGAATTGGGGTTGTTAGGGCAGTGGTATGACAGAGAGTTTTAAATTTGTTCTGATGTGATGTCTCAGAGAGGGGAATAATGGGTCTTTCAGCACCGTGGTGTCACAGAGAGGTATCAATTGGACTTGTCACTGCAGTGATCTCCCAGAGAGAGGAAAACTGAGGCTGTCACTGCTGTGATGTCCCAGAGAGGGGAAAAGTGGAGTGATCACTGTTGCGCAGTCCCAGAGAAAGTTCCACAGGTGCTATGACTTGTCTGTTACCACAAAGGGGATGGAATTGGGGTTGTTGGGGCTGTGGTATGACAGAGAGTCTTCATTTGGTTCTGTCTTTGATGTGATGACCCAGAGAGGGGAATAATGGGTCTTTCAGCGCTGTGGTATCACCGAGAGGTGTCAATTGGACTTGTCAGTGCAGTGATCTCCCAGAGAGGGGAAAAGTGCATCTGTCACTGCTGTGGTGTCCCAGAGAGGGGAAAAGTGGAGTGATCACTGTTGTGCAGTCCCAGAGAAAGTTCCACAGGTGCTATGACTTGTCTGTTGCCACAAAGGGGATGGAATTGGGGCTGTGGTATGACAGAGAGTCTTCATTTGGTTCTGTCTTTGATGTGATGTTCCAGAAAGGGGAATAATGGGTCTTTGAGCGCCGTGGTGTCACAGAGAGGTGAAACTGAGTCCCTCATTTTTGTGATGTCACAGAGAGGAAGAAACTGAGGCTGCCACCACTTTGGTGTCATCAACAGATGTAAGTTGGGCCTGTCACTGCTCTGATGTCACAAATGGAGGACAAGTGGATCAGTCAGTGCTGCGGTGTTCCAGAGGGGATGAATTTGAGGCTGTGATGACTGTGATGTCCCAGAGAGGGGAATAATGCCTCTGTCACCACTGTGGTGTCACAGAGAGGCGTAAATTCGAGTTGTCAGTGCAGTGATGTGATAGAGAGGGGAAAATGGGTCCCTGATTGGTGTGATGTCAGAGAGAGGAAAAAACTGAGACTGCCTCTGCACTGGTGTCACAGAGAGGCATCAGTTGGGCCTGTGACTTCTGTGGTGTCACAAAGAGGGGAAAAGTGAGTCTGTCCCTGCTGTGGTGTCCCAGAGAGGGGAAAAGTGGAGTGATCACTGTTGTGCAGTCGCAGAGAAAGTTCCACAGGTGCTATGACTTGTCTGTTGCCACAAAGGGGATGGAATTGGGGTTGTTAGGGCTGTGGTGTGCTAGAGAGTCTTCATTTGGTTCTGTCTCTGATGTGATGTCTCAGAGAGTGGAATAATGGGTCTTTCAGCGCTGTGGTGTCACAGAGAGGTGTCAATTGGACTTGTCAGTGCAGTGATCTCCCAGAGAGAGGAAAACTGAGGGTGTCACTGCTGTGATGTCCCAGAGAGGGGAAAAGTGGAGTGATCACTGTTGTGCAGTCCCAGAGAAAGTTCCACAGGTGCTATGACTTGTCTGTTACCACAAAGGGGATGGAATTGGGGTTGTTAGGGCAGTGGTATGACAGAGAGTTTTAAATTGGTTCTGATGTGATGTCTCAGAGGGGGGAATAATGGGTCTTTCAGCGCCGTGGTGTCACAGAGAGGTGTCAATTGGACTTGTCAGTGCAGTGATCTCCCAGAGAGAGGAGAACTGAGGCTGTCACTGCTGTGGCCTATAGGAGGGGATGAATTCCCACTTGGCTTTGATGTTATGTTACAGAGAGGAGAAACCTGGCACTGTCACTGCTGGGGTGATACAGATAGGTGTAAATTGGGCTTGTTCCATCTGTGGTGTGACAGAAAGGGTGAAATTTGGTCTGTCAGTGCTGTGATGTCTTAAAGGGTGGAAACTGGGGTCTTTCACTGCTGTGATGTCCCAGAGAGGCGTAGATTGGGGTGTCCCACTGCTGTGATGTCCCAGAGAGGGGAAAACAGGGGCTATCACAGCTGTGGAGTGTGAGAGAAAGTTCCACAGGTGTTCTGACTTGTCTGTTGCCACAGAGGGGATGCAGTTGGGGATGTCATGGCTATGGTATCAGGGAGAGGTTTGAATTGGTTCTGTCTCTGCTGTGATGTCACAGAGAAGGGAATAATGAGTCTGTCACCACTGTGGTGTCCCAGAGAGGTGTAAATTGGACTTGTCACTGACTGCAGTGATGTCACAGAGAGGTGAAACTGAGTCCCTCATTTTTGTGATGTCACAGAGAGGAAGAAACTGAGGCTGCCACCACTTTGGTGTCATCAACAGATGTAAGTTGGGCCTGTCACTGCTCTGATGTCACAAATGGAGGACAAGTGGATCAGTCAGTGCTGCGGTGTTCCAGAGGGGATGAATTTGAGGCTGTGATGACTGTGATGTCCCAGAGAGGGGAATAATGCCTCTGTCACCACTGTGGTGTCACAGAGAGGCGTAAATGAGAGTTGTCACTGTGATGATGTGATAGAGAGGGGAAAATGGGTCCCTGATTGGTGTGATGTCAGAGAGAGGAAAAAACTGAGACTGCCTCTGCACTGGTGTCACAGAGAGGCATCAATTGGGCCTGTGACTTCTGTGGTGTCACAAAGAGGGGAAAAGTGAGTCTGTCACTGCTGTGGTGTCCCAGAGAGGGGAAAAGTGGAGTGATCACTGTTGTGCAGTCCCAGAGAAAGTTCCACAGGTGCTATGACTTGTCTGTTGCCACAAAGGGGATGGAATTGGGGTTGTTGGGGCTGTGGTGTGCCAGAGAGTCTTCATTTGGTTCTGTCTCTGATGTGATGTCTCAGAGAGGGGAATAATGGGTCTTTCAGCACCGTGGTGTCACAGAGAGGTGTCAATTGGACTTGTCAGTGCAGTGATCTCCCAGAGAGAGGAAAACTGAGGCTGTCACTGCTGTGGCCTATAGGAGGGGATGAATTCCCACTTGGCTTTGATGTTATGTCACAGAGAGGAGAAACCTGGCACTGTCCCCGCTGGGGTGTTACAGATAGGTGTAAATTGGGCTTGTTCCATCTGTGGTGTGACAGAAAGGGTGAAATTTGGTCTGTCAGTGCTGTGATGTCTTAAAGGGTGGAAACTGGGGTCTTTCACTGCTGTGATGTCCCAGAGAGGCGTAGATTGGGGTGTCCCACTGCTGTGATGTCCCAGAGAGGGGAAAACAGGGGCTATCACAGCTGTGGAGTGTGAGAGAAAGTTCCACAGGTGTTCTGACTTGTCTGTTGCCACAGAGGGGATGCAATTGGGGATGTCATGGCTATGGTATCAGGGAGAGGTTTGAATTGGTTCTGTCTCTGCTGTGATGTCACAGAGAAGGGAATAATGAGTCTGTCACCACTGTGGTGTCCCAGAGAGGTGTAAATTGGACTTGTCACTGACTGCAGTGATGTCACAGAGAGGTGAAACTGAGTCCCTCATTTTTGTGATGTCACAGAGAGGAAGAAACTGAGGCTGCCACCACTTTGGTGTCATCAACAGATGTAAGTTGGGCCTGTCACTGCTCTGATGTCACAAATGGAGGACAAGTGGATCAGTCAGTGCTGCGGTGTTCCAGAGGGGATGAATTTGAGGCTGTGATGACTGTGATGTCCCAGAGAGGGGAATAATGCCTCTGTCACCACTGTGGTGTCACAGAGAGGCGTAAATTCGAGTTGTCAGTGCAGTGATGTGATAGAGAGGGGAAAATGGGTCCCTGATTGGTGTGATGTCAGAGAGAGGAAAAAACTGAGACTGCCTCTGCACTGGTGTCACAGAGAGGCATCAATTGGGCCTGTCACTTCTGTGGTGTCACAAAGAGGGGAAAAGTGAGTCTGTCACTGCTGTGGTGTCCCAGAGAGGGGAAAAGTGGAGTGATCACTGTTGTGCAGTCGCAGAGAAAGTTCCACAGGTGCTATGACTTGTCTGTTGCCACAAAGGGGATGGAATTGGGGTTGTTAGGGCTGTGGTGTGCCAGAGAGTCTTCATTTGGTTCTGTCTCTGATGTGATGTCTCAGAGAAGGGAATAATGGGTCTTTCAGCGCTGTGGTGTCACAGAGTGGTGTCAATTGGACTTGTCAGTGCAGTGATCTCCCAGAGAGCGGAAAAGTACATCTGTCACTGCTGTGGCCTATAGGAGGGGATGAATTCCCACTTGGCTTTGATGTTATGTCACGGTGAGGAGAAACCTGGCACTGTCACCGCTGGGGTGTTACAGATAGGTGTAAATTGGGCTTGTTCCATCTGTGGTGTGACAGAAAGGGTGAAATTTGGTCTGTCAGTGCTGTGATGTCTTAAAGGGTGGAAACTGGGGTCTTTCACAGCTGTGATGTCCCAGAGAGGCGTAGATTGGGGTGTCCCACTGCTGTGATGTCCCAGAGAGGGGAAAACAGGGGCTATCACAGCTGTGGAGTGTGAGAGAAAGTTCCACAGGTGTTCTGACTTGTCTGTTGCCACAGAGGGGATGCAGTTGGGGATGTCATGGCTATGGTATCAGGGAGAGGTTTGAATTGGTTCTGTCTCTGCTGTGATGTCACAGAGAAGGGAATAATGAGTCTGTCACCACTGTGGTGTCCCAGAGAGGTGTAAATTGGACTTGTCACTGACTGCAGTGATGTCACAGAGAGGTGAAACTGAGTCCCTCATTTTTGTGATGTCACAGAGAGGAAGAAACTGAGGCTGCCACCACTTTGGTGTCATCAACAGATGTAAGTTGGGCCTGTCACTGCTCTGATGTCACAAATGGAGGACAAGTGGATCAGTCAGTGCTGCGGTGTTCCAGAGGGGATGAATTTGAGGCTGTGATGACTGTGATGTCCCAGAGAGGGGAATAATGCCTCTGTCACCACTGTGGTGTCACAGAGAGGCGTAAATGAGAGTTGTCACTGTGATGATGTGATAGAGAGGGGAAAATGGGTCCCTGATTGGTGTGATGTCAGAGAGAGGAAAAAACTGAGACTGCCTCTGCACTGGTGTCACAGAGAGGCATCAATTGGGCCTGTGACTTCTGTGGTGTCACAAAGAGGGGAAAAGTGAGTCTGTCACTGCTGTGGTGTCCCAGAGAGGGGAAAAGTGGAGTGATCACTGTTGTGCAGTCCCAGAGAAAGTTCCACAGGTGCTATGACTTGTCTGTTGCCACAAAGGGGATGGAATTGGGGTTGTTGGGGCTGTGGTGTGCCAGAGAGTCTTCATTTGGTTCTGTCTCTGATGTGATGTCTCAGAGAGGGGAATAATGGGTCTTTCAGCACCGTGGTGTCACAGAGAGGTGTCAATTGGACTTGTCAGTGCAGTGATCTCCCAGAGAGAGGAAAACTGAGGCTGTCACTGCTGTGGCCTATAGGAGGGGATGAATTCCCACTTGGCTTTGATGTTATGTCACAGAGAGGAGAAACCTGGCACTGTCCCCGCTGGGGTGTTACAGATAGGTGTAAATTGGGCTTGTTCCATCTGTGGTGTGACAGAAAGGGTGAAATTTGGTCTGTCAGTGCTGTGATGTCTTAAAGGGTGGAAACTGGGGTCTTTCACTGCTGTGATGTCCCAGAGAGGCGTAGATTGGGGTGTCCCACTGCTGTGATGTCCCAGAGAGGGGAAAACAGGGGCTATCACAGCTGTGGAGTGTGAGAGAAAGTTCCACAGGTGTTCTGACTTGTCTGTTGCCACAGAGGGGATGCAGTTGGGGATGTCATGGCTATGGTATCAGGGAGAGGTTTGAATTGGTTCTGTCTCTGCTGTGATGTCACAGAGAAGGGAATAATGAGTCTGTCACCACTGTGGTGTCCCAGAGAGGTGTAAATTGGACTTGTCACTGACTGCAGTGATGTCACAGAGAGGTGAAACTGAGTCCCTCATTTTTGTGATGTCACAGAGAGGAAGAAACTGAGGCTGCCACCACTTTGGTGTCATCAACAGATGTAAGTTGGGCCTGTCACTGCTCTGATGTCACAAATGGAGGACAAGTGGATCAGTCAGTGCTGCGGTGTTCCAGAGGGGATGAATTTGAGGCTGTGATGACTGTGATGTCCCAGAGAGGGGAATAATGCCTCTGTCACCACTGTGGTGTCACAGAGAGGCGTAAATTCGAGTTGTCAGTGCAGTGATGTGATAGAGAGGGGAAAATGGGTCCCTGATTGGTGTGATGTCAGAGAGAGGAAAAAACTGAGACTGCCTCTGCACTGGTGTCACAGAGAGGCATCAATTGGGCCTGTCACTTCTGTGGTGTCACAAAGAGGGGAAAAGTGAGTCTGTCACTGCTGTGGTGTCCCAGAGAGGGGAAAAGTGGAGTGATCACTGTTGTGCAGTCGCAGAGAAAGTTCCACAGGTGCTATGACTTGTCTGTTGCCACAAAGGGGATGGAATTGGGGTTGTTAGGGCTGTGGTGTGCCAGAGAGTCTTCATTTGGTTCTGTCTCTGATGTGATGTCTCAGAGAAGGGAATAATGGGTCTTTCAGCGCTGTGGTGTCACAGAGTGGTGTCAATTGGACTTGTCAGTGCAGTGATCTCCCAGAGAGCGGAAAAGTACATCTGTCACTGCTGTGGCCTATAGGAGGGGATGAATTCCCACTTGGCTTTGATGTTATGTCACGGTGAGGAGAAACCTGGCACTGTCACCGCTGGGGTGTTACAGATAGGTGTAAATTGGGCTTGTTCCATCTGTGGTGTGACAGAAAGGGTGAAATTTGGTCTGTCAGTGCTGTGATGTCTTAAAGGGTGGAAACTGGGGTCTTTCACAGCTGTGATGTCCCAGAGAGGCGTAGATTGGGGTGTCCCACTGCTGTGATGTCCCAGAGAGGGGAAAACAGGGGCTATCACAGCTGTGGAGTGTGAGAGAAAGTTCCACAGGTGTTCTGACTTGTCTGTTGCCACAGAGGGGATGCAGTTGGGGATGTCATGGCTATGGTATCAGGGAGAGGTTTGAATTGGTTCTGTCTCTGCTGTGATGTCACAGAGAAGGGAATAATGAGTCTGTCACCACTGTGGTGTCCCAGAGAGGTGTAAATTGGACTTGTCACTGACTGCAGTGATGTCACAGAGAGGTGAAACTGAGTCCCTCATTTTTGTGATGTCACAGAGAGGAAGAAACTGAGGCTGCCACCACTTTGGTGTCATCAACAGATGTAAGTTGGGCCTGTCACTGCTCTGATGTCACAAATGGAGGACAAGTGGATCAGTCATTGCTGCGGTGTTACAAAGGGGATGAATTTGAGGCTGTGATGACTGTGATGTCCCAGAGAGGGGAATAATGCCTCTGTCACCACTGTGGTGTCACAGAGAGGCGTAAATTCGAGTTGTCAGTGCAGTGATGTGATAGAGAGGGGAAAATGGGTCCCTGATTGGTGTGATGTCAGAGAGAGGAAAAAACTGAGACTGCCTCTGCACTGGTGTCACAGAGAGGCATCAATTGGGCCTGTGACTTCTGTGGTGTCACAAAGAGGGGAAAAGTGAGTCTGTCACTGCTGTGGTGTCCCAGAGAGGGGAAAAGTGGAGTGATCACTGTTGTGCAGTCCCAGAGAAAGTTCCACAGGTGCTATGACTTGTCTGTTGCCACAAAGGGGATGGAATTGGGGTTGTTAGGGCTGTGGTGTGCCAGAGAGTCTTCATTTGGTTCTGTCTTTGATGTGATGTCCCAGAGAGGGGAATAATGGGTCTTTCAGCGCCGTGGTGTCACCGAGAGGTGTCAATTGGACTTGTCAGTGCAGTGATCTCCCAGAGAGGGGAAAAGTGCATCTGTCACTGCTGTGGTGTCCCAGAGAGGGGAAAAGTGGAGTGATCACTGTTGTGCAGTCCCAGAGAAAGTTCCACAGGTGCTATGACTTGTCTGTTGCCACAAAGGGGATGGAATTGGGGCTGTGGTATGACAGAGAGTCTTCATTTGGTTCTGTCTCTGATGTGATGTCCCAGAGAGGGGAATAATGGGTCTTTGAGCGCCGTGGTGTCACAGAGAGGTGTCAATTGGACTTGTCACTGCAGTGATCTCCCAGAGAGAGGAAAACTGAGGCTGTCACTGCTGTGGCCTATAGGAGGGGATGAATTCCCACTTGGCTTTGATGTTATGTCACAGAGAGGAGAAACCTGGCACTGTCACTGCTGGGGTGATACAGATAGGTGTAAATTGGGCTTGTTCCATCTGTGGTGTGACAGAAACGGTGAAATTTGTTCTGTCAGTGCTGTGATGTCTTAAAGGGTGGAAACTGGGGTCTTTCACAGCTGTGATGTCTCGGAGAGGCGGAGATTGGGGTGTCCCACTGCTGTGATGTCCCAGAGAGGGGAAAACAGGGGCTATCACAGCTGTGGAGTGTGAGAGAAAGTTCCACAGGTGTTCTGACTTGTCTGTTGCCACAGAGGGGATGCAGTTGGGGATGTCATGGCTATGGTATCAGGGAGAGGTTTGAATTGGTTCTGTCTCTGCTGTGATGTCACAGAGAAGGGAATAATGAGTCTGTCACCACTGTGGTGTCCCAGAGAGGTGTAAATTGGACTTGTCACTGACTGCAGTGATGTCACAGAGAGGTGAAACTGAGTCCCTCATTTTTGTGATGTCACAGAGAGGAAGAAACTGAGGCTGCCACCACTTTGGTGTCACCAACAGATGTAAGTTGGGCCTGTCACTGCTCTGATGTCACAAATGGAGGACAAGTGGATCAGTCAGTGCTGCGGTGTTCCAGAGGGGATGAATTTGAGGCTGTGATGACTGTGATGTCCCAGAGAGGGGAATAATGCCTCTGTCACCACTGTGGTGTCACAGAGAGGCGTAAATGAGAGTTGTCACTGTGATGATGTGATAGAGAGGGGAAAATGGGTCCCTGATTGGTGTGATGTCAGAGAGAGGAAAAAACTGAGACTGCCTCTGCACTGGTGTCACAGAGAGGCATCAATTGGGCCTGTCACTTCTGTGGTGTCACAAAGAGGGGAAAAGTGAGTCTGTCCCTGCTGTGGTGTCCCAGAGAGGGGAAAAGTGGAGTGATCACTGTTGTGCAGTCGCAGAGAAAGTTCCACAGGTGCTATGACTTGTCTGTTGCCACAAAGGGGATTAAATTGGGGTTGTTGGGGCTGTGGTGTGACAGAGAGTCTTCATTTGGTTCTGTCTCTGATGTGATGTCTCAGAGAGGGGAATAATGGGTCTTTCAGCGCTGTGGTGTCACAGAGAGGTGTCAATTGGACTTGTCAGTGCAGTGATCTCCCAGAGAGAGGAAAACTGAGGCTGTCACTGCTGTGGTGTCCCAGAGAGGGGAACAGTGGAGTGATCACTGTTGTGCAGTCCCAGAGAAAGTTCCACAGGTGCTATGACTTTTCTGTTGCCACAAAGAGGATGGAATTGGGGCTATGGTATGACAGAGAGTCTTCATTTGGTTCTGTCTTTGATGTGATGACCCAGAGAAGGGAATAATGGGTCTTTCAGCGCCGTGGTGTCACAGAGAGGTGTCAATTGGACTTGTCAGTGCAGTGATCTCCCAGAGAGAGGAAAACTGAGGCTGTCACTGCTGTGGCCTATAGGAGGGGATGAATTCCCACTTGGCTTTGATGTTATGTCACAGAGAGGAGAAACCTGGCACTGTCACCGCTGGGGTGTTACAGATAGGTGTAAATTGGGCTTGTTCCATCTGTGGTGTGACAGAAAGGGTGAAATTTGGTCTGTCAGTGCTGTGATGTCTTAAAGGGTGGAAACTGGGGTCTTTCACTGCTGTGATGTCCCAGAGAGGCGTAGATTGGGGTGTCCCACTGCTGTGATGTCCCAGAGAGGGGAAAACAGGGGCTATCACAGCTGTGGAGTGTGAGAGAAAGTTCCACAGGTGTTCTGACTTGTCTGTTGCCACAGAGGGGATGCAGTTGGGGATGTCATGGCTATGGTATCAGGGAGAGGTTTGAATTGGTTCTGTCTCTGCTGTGATGTCACAGAGAAGGGAGTAATGAGTCTGTCACCACTGTGGTGTCCCAGAGAGGTGTAAATTGGACTTGTCACTGACTGCAGTGATGTCACAGAGAGGTGAAACTGAGTCCCTCATTTTTGTGATGTCACAGAGAGGAAGAAACTGAGGCTGCCACCACTTTGGTGTCATCAACAGATGTAAGTTGGGCCTGTCACTGCTCTGATGTCACAAATGGAGGACAAGTGGATCAGTCAGTGCTGCGGTGTTCCAGAGGGGATGAATTTGAGGCTGTGATGACTGTGATGTCCCAGAGAGGGGAATAATGCCTCTGTCACCACTGTGGTGTCACAGAGAGGCGTAAATGAGAGTTGTCACTGTGATGATGTGATAGAGAGGGGAAAATGGGTCCCTGATTGGTGTGATGTCAGAGAGAGGAAAAAACTGAGACTGCCTCTGCACTGGTGTCACAGAGAGGCATCAATTGGGCCTGTGACTTCTGTGGTGTCACAAAGAGGGGAAAAGTGAGTCTGTCCCTGCTGTGGTGTCCCAGAGAGGGGAAAAGTGGAGTGATCACTGTTGTGCAGTCCCAGAGAAAGTTCCACAGGTGCTATGACTTGTCTGTTACCACAAAGGGGATGGAATTGGGGTTGTTAGAGCTGTGGTATGACAGAGAGTTTTAAATTGGTTCGGATGTGATGTCTCAGAGAGGGGAATAATGGGTCTTTCAGCGCCGTGGTGTCACAGAGAGGTGTCAATTGGACTTGTCAGTGCAGTGATCTCCCAGAGAGAGGAAAACTGAGGCTGTCACTGCTGTGGTGTCCCAGAGAGGGGAAAAGTGGAGTGATCACTGTTGCGCAGTCCCAGAGAAAGTTCCACTGGTGCTATGACTTGTCTGTTACCACAAAGGGGATGGAATTCGGGTTGTTGGGGCTGTGGTATGACAGAGAGTCTTCATTTGGTTCTGTCTTTGATGTGATGACCCAGAGAAGGGAATAATGGGTCTTTCAGCGCCGTGGTGTCACAGAGAGGTGTCAATTGGACTTGTCACTGCAGTGATCTCCCAGAGAGAGGAAAACTGAGGCTGTCACTGCTGTGGCCTATAGGAGGGGATGAATTCCCACTTGGCTTTGATGTTATGTTACAGAGAGGAGAAACCTGGCACTGTCACTGCTGGGGTGATACAGATAGGTGTAAATTGGGCTTGTTCCATCTGTGGTGTGACAGAAAGGGTGAAATTTGGTCTGTCAGTGCTGTGATGTCTTAAAGGGTGGAAACTGGGGTCTTTCACTGCTGTGATGTCCCAGAGAGGCGTAGATTGGGGTGTCCCACTGCTGTGATGTCCCAGAGAGGGGAAAACAGGGGCTATCACAGCTGTGGAGTGTGAGAGAAAGTTCCACAGGTGTTCTGACTTGTCTGTTGCCACAGAGGGGATGCAGTTGGGGATGTCATGGCTATGGTATCAGGGAGAGGTTTGAATTGGTTCTGTCTCTGCTGTGATGTCACAGAGAAGGGAATAATGAGTCTGTCACCACTGTGGTGTCCCAGAGAGGTGTAAATTGGACTTGTCACTGACTGCAGTGATGTCACAGAGAGGTGAAACTGAGTCCCTCATTTTTGTGATGTCACAGAGAGGAAGAAACTGAGGCTGCCACCACTTTGGTGTCACCAACAGATGTAAGTTGGGCCTGTCACTGCTCTGATGTCACAAATGGAGGACAAGTGGATCAGTCAGTGCTGCGGTGTTCCAGAGGGGATGAATTTGAGGCTGTGATGACTGTGATGTCCCAGAGAGGGGAATAATGCCTCTGTCACCACTGTGGTGTCACAGAGAGGCGTAAATTCGAGTTGTCAGTGCAGTGATGTGATAGAGAGGGGAAAATGGGTCCCTGATTGGTGTGATGTCAGAGAGAGGAAAAAACTGAGACTGCCTCTGCACTGGTGTCACAGAGAGGCATCAATTGGGCCTGTGACTTCTGTGGTGTCACAAAGAGGGGAAAAGTGAGTCTGTCACTGCTGTGGTGTCCCAGAGAGGGGAAAAGTGTATTGATCACTGTTGTGCAGTCGCAGAGAAAGTTCCACAGGTGCTATGACTTGTCTGTTGCCACAAAGGGGATGGAATTGGGGTTGTTAGGGCTGTGGTGTGCCAGAGAGTCTTCATTTGGTTCTGTCTTTGATGTGATGTCCCAGGGAGGGGAATAATGGGTCTTTGAGCGCCGTGGTGTCACCGAGAGGTGTCAATTGGACTTGTCACTGCAGTGATCTCCCAGAGAGAGGAAAACTGAGGCTGTCACTGCTGTGGCCTATAGGAGGGGATGAATTCCCACTTGGCTTTGATGTTATGTCACAGAGAGGAGAAACCTGGCACTGTCACTGCTGGGGTGTTAAAGATAGGTGTAAATTGGGCTTGTTCCATCTGTGGTGTGACAGAAAGGGTGAAATTTGTTCTGTCAGTGCTGTGATGTCTTAAAGGGTGGAAACTGGGGTCTTTCACTGCTGTGATGTCTCGGAGAGGCGTAGATTGGGGTGTCCCACTGCTGTGATGTCCCAGAGAGGGGAAAACAGGGGCTATCACAGCTGTGGAGTGTGAGAGAAAGTTCCACAGGTGTTCTGACTTGTCTGTTGCCACAGAGGGGATGCAGTTGGGGATGTCATGGCTATGGTATCAGGGAGAGGTTTGAATTGGTTCTGTCTCTGCTGTGATGTCACAGAGAAGGGAATAATGAGTCTGTCACCACTGTGGTGTCCCAGAGAGGTGTAAATTGGACTTGTCACTGACTGCAGTGATGTCACAGAGAGGTGAAACTGAGTCCCTCATTTTTGTGATGTCACAGAGAGGAAGAAACTGAGGCTGCCACCACTTTGGTGTCACCAACAGATGTAAGTTGGGCCTGTCACTGCTCTGATGTCACAAATGGAGGACAAGTGGATCAGTCAGTGCTGCGGTGTTCCAGAGGGGATGAATTTGAGGCTGTGATGACTGTGATGTCCCAGAGAGGGGAATAATGCCTCTGTCACCACTGTGGTGTCACAGAGAGGCGTAAATGAGAGTTGTCACTGTGATGATGTGATAGAGAGGGGAAAATGGGTCCCTGATTGGTGTGATGTCAGAGAGAGGAAAAAACTGAGACTGCCTCTGCACTGGTGTCACAGAGAGGCATCAATTGGGCCTGTCACTTCTGTGGTGTCACAAAGAGGGGAAAAGTGAGTCTGTCCCTGCTGTGGTGTCCCAGAGAGGGGAAAAGTGGAGTGATCACTGTTGTGCAGTCGCAGAGAAAGTTCCACAGGTGCTATGACTTGTCTGTTGCCACAAAGGGGATTAAATTGGGGTTGTTGGGGCTGTGGTGTGACAGAGAGTCTTCATTTGGTTCTGTCTCTGATGTGATGTCTCAGAGAGGGGAATAATGGGTCTTTCAGCGCTGTGGTGTCACAGAGAGGTGTCAATTGGACTTGTCAGTGCAGTGATCTCCCAGAGAGAGGAAAACTGAGGCTGTCACTGCTGTGGTGTCCCAGAGAGGGGAACAGTGGAGTGATCACTGTTGTGCAGTCCCAGAGAAAGTTCCACAGGTGCTATGACTTTTCTGTTGCCACAAAGAGGATGGAATTGGGGCTATGGTATGACAGAGAGTCTTCATTTGGTTCTGTCTTTGATGTGATGACCCAGAGAAGGGAATAATGGGTCTTTCAGCGCCGTGGTGTCACAGAGAGGTGTCAATTGGACTTGTCAGTGCAGTGATCTCCCAGAGAGAGGAAAACTGAGGCTGTCACTGCTGTGGCCTATAGGAGGGGATGAATTCCCACTTGGCTTTGATGTTATGTCACAGAGAGGAGAAACCTGGCACTGTCACCGCTGGGGTGTTACAGATAGGTGTAAATTGGGCTTGTTCCATCTGTGGTGTGACAGAAAGGGTGAAATTTGGTCTGTCAGTGCTGTGATGTCTTAAAGGGTGGAAACTGGGGTCTTTCACTGCTGTGATGTCCCAGAGAGGCGTAGATTGGGGTGTCCCACTGCTGTGATGTCCCAGAGAGGGGAAAACAGGGGCTATCACAGCTGTGGAGTGTGAGAGAAAGTTCCACAGGTGTTCTGACTTGTCTGTTGCCACAGAGGGGATGCAGTTGGGGATGTCATGGCTATGGTATCAGGGAGAGGTTTGAATTGGTTCTGTCTCTGCTGTGATGTCACAGAGAAGGGAGTAATGAGTCTGTCACCACTGTGGTGTCCCAGAGAGGTGTAAATTGGACTTGTCACTGACTGCAGTGATGTCACAGAGAGGTGAAACTGAGTCCCTCATTTTTGTGATGTCACAGAGAGGAAGAAACTGAGGCTGCCACCACTTTGGTGTCATCAACAGATGTAAGTTGGGCCTGTCACTGCTCTGATGTCACAAATGGAGGACAAGTGGATCAGTCAGTGCTGCGGTGTTCCAGAGGGGATGAATTTGAGGCTGTGATGACTGTGATGTCCCAGAGAGGGGAATAATGCCTCTGTCACCACTGTGGTGTCACAGAGAGGCGTAAATGAGAGTTGTCACTGTGATGATGTGATAGAGAGGGGAAAATGGGTCCCTGATTGGTGTGATGTCAGAGAGAGGAAAAAACTGAGACTGCCTCTGCACTGGTGTCACAGAGAGGCATCAATTGGGCCTGTGACTTCTGTGGTGTCACAAAGAGGGGAAAAGTGAGTCTGTCCCTGCTGTGGTGTCCCAGAGAGGGGAAAAGTGGAGTGATCACTGTTGTGCAGTCCCAGAGAAAGTTCCACAGGTGCTATGACTTGTCTGTTACCACAAAGGGGATGGAATTGGGGTTGTTAGAGCTGTGGTATGACAGAGAGTTTTAAATTGGTTCGGATGTGATGTCTCAGAGAGGGGAATAATGGGTCTTTCAGCGCCGTGGTGTCACAGAGAGGTGTCAATTGGACTTGTCAGTGCAGTGATCTCCCAGAGAGAGGAAAACTGAGGCTGTCACTGCTGTGGTGTCCCAGAGAGGGGAAAAGTGGAGTGATCACTGTTGCGCAGTCCCAGAGAAAGTTCCACTGGTGCTATGACTTGTCTGTTACCACAAAGGGGATGGAATTCGGGTTGTTGGGGCTGTGGTATGACAGAGAGTCTTCATTTGGTTCTGTCTTTGATGTGATGACCCAGAGAAGGGAATAATGGGTCTTTCAGCGCCGTGGTGTCACAGAGAGGTGTCAATTGGACTTGTCAGTGCAGTGATCTCCCAGAGAGAGGAAAACTGAGGCTGTCACTGCTGTGGCCTATAGGAGGGGATGAATTCCCACTTGGCTTTGATGTTATGTTACAGAGAGGAGAAACCTGGCACTGTCACTGCTGGGGTGATACAGATAGGTGTAAATTGGGCTTGTTCCATCTGTGGTGTGACAGAAAGGGTGAAATTTGGTCTGTCAGTGCTGTGATGTCTTAAAGGGTGGAAACTGGGGTCTTTCACTGCTGTGATGTCCCAGAGAGGCGTAGATTGGGGTGTCCCACTGCTGTGATGTCCCAGAGAGGGGAAAACAGGGGCTATCACAGCTGTGGAGTGTGAGAGAAAGTTCCACAGGTGTTCTGACTTGTCTGTTGCCACAGAGGGGATGCAGTTGGGGATGTCATGGCTATGGTATCAGGGAGAGGTTTGAATTGGTTCTGTCTCTGCTGTGATGTCACAGAGAAGGGAATAATGAGTCTGTCACCACTGTGGTGTCCCAGAGAGGTGTAAATTGGACTTGTCACTGACTGCAGTGATGTCACAGAGAGGTGAAACTGAGTCCCTCATTTTTGTGATGTCACAGAGAGGAAGAAACTGAGGCTGCCACCACTTTGGTGTCACCAACAGATGTAAGTTGGGCCTGTCACTGCTCTGATGTCACAAATGGAGGACAAGTGGATCAGTCAGTGCTGCGGTGTTCCAGAGGGGATGAATTTGAGGCTGTGATGACTGTGATGTCCCAGAGAGGGGAATAATGCCTCTGTCACCACTGTGGTGTCACAGAGAGGCGTAAATTCGAGTTGTCAGTGCAGTGATGTGATAGAGAGGGGAAAATGGGTCCCTGATTGGTGTGATGTCAGAGAGAGGAAAAAACTGAGACTGCCTCTGCACTGGTGTCACAGAGAGGCATCAATTGGGCCTGTGACTTCTGTGGTGTCACAAAGAGGGGAAAAGTGAGTCTGTCACTGCTGTGGTGTCCCAGAGAGGGGAAAAGTGTATTGATCACTGTTGTGCAGTCGCAGAGAAAGTTCCACAGGTGCTATGACTTGTCTGTTGCCACAAAGGGGATGGAATTGGGGTTGTTAGGGCTGTGGTGTGCCAGAGAGTCTTCATTTGGTTCTGTCTTTGATGTGATGTCCCAGGGAGGGGAATAATGGGTCTTTGAGCGCCGTGGTGTCACCGAGAGGTGTCAATTGGACTTGTCACTGCAGTGATCTCCCAGAGAGAGGAAAACTGAGGCTGTCACTGCTGTGGCCTATAGGAGGGGATGAATTCCCACTTGGCTTTGATGTTATGTCACAGAGAGGAGAAACCTGGCACTGTCACTGCTGGGGTGTTAAAGATAGGTGTAAATTGGGCTTGTTCCATCTGTGGTGTGACAGAAAGGGTGAAATTTGTTCTGTCAGTGCTGTGATGTCTTAAAGGGTGGAAACTGGGGTCTTTCACTGCTGTGATGTCTCGGAGAGGCGGAGATTGGGGTGTCCCACTGCTGTGATGTCCCAGAGAGGGGAAAACAGGGGCTATCACAGCTGTGGAGTGTGAGAGAAAGTTCCACAGGTGTTCTGACTTGTCTGTTGCCACAGAGGGGATGCAGTTGGGGATGTCATGGCTATGGTATCAGGGAGAGGTTTGAATTGGTTCTGTCTCTGCTGTGATGTCACAGAGAAGGGAATAATGAGTCTGTCACCACTGTGGTGTCCCAGAGAGGTGTAAATTGGACTTGTCACTGACTGCAGTGATGTCACAGAGAGGTGAAACTGAGTCCCTCATTTTTGTGATGTCACAGAGAGGAAGAAACTGAGGCTGCCACCACTTTGGTGTCATCAACAGATGTAAGTTGGGCCTGTCACTGCTCTGATGTCACAAATGGAGGACAAGTGGATCAGTCAGTGCTGCGGTGTTCCAGAGGGGATGAATTTGAGGCTGTGATGACTGTGATGTCCCAGAGAGGGGAATAATGCCTCTGTCACCACTGTGGTGTCACAGAGAGGCGTAAATGAGAGTTGTCACTGTGATGATGTGATAGAGAGGGGAAAATGGGTCCCTGATTGGTGTGATGTCAGAGAGAGGAAAAAACTGAGACTGCCTCTGCACTGGTGTCACAGAGAGGCATCAATTGGGCCTGTCACTTCTGTGGTGTCACAAAGAGGGGAAAAGTGAGTCTGTCACTGCTGTGGTGTCCCAGAGAGGGGAAAAGTGGAGTGATCACTGTTGTGCAGTCGCAGAGAAAGTTCCACAGGTGCTATGACTTGTCTGTTGCCACAAAGGGGATGAAATTGGGGTTGTTGGGGCTGTGGTGTGACAGAGAGTCTTCATTTGGTTCTGTCTCTGATGTGATGTCCCAGAGAGGGGAATAATGGGTCTTTCAGCGCCGTGGTGTCACAGAGAGGTATCAATTGGATTTGTCAGTGCAGTGATCTCCCAGAGAGAGGAAAACTGAGGCTGTCACTGCTGTGGTGTCCCAGAGAGGGGAAAAGTGGAGTGATCACTGTTGCGCAGTCCCAGAGAAAGTTCCACAGGTGCTATGACTTTTCTGTTGCCACAAAGAGGATGGAATTGGGGCTATGGTATGACAGAGAGTCTTCATTTGGTTCTGTCTTTGATGTGATGTCCCAGAGAGGGGAATAATGGGTCTTTCAGCGCCGTGGTGTCACAGAGAGGTATCAATTGGACTTGTCAGTGCAGTGATCTCCCAGAGAGAGGAAAACTGAGGCTGTCACTGCTGTGGTGTCCCAGAGAGGGGAAAAGTGGAGTGATCACTGTTGCGCAGTCCCAGAGAAAGTTCCACTGGTGCTATGACTTGTCTGTTACCACAAAGGGGATGGAATTGGGGTTGTTGGGGCTGTGGTATGACAGAGAGTCTTCATTTGGTTCTGTCTTTGATGTGATGACCCAGAGAGGGGAATAATGTGTCTTTCAGCGCTGTGGTATCACCGAGAGGTGTCAATTTGATTTGTCAGTGCAGTGATCTCCCAGAGAGGGGAAAAGTGCATCTGTCACTGCTGTGGTGTCCCAGAGAGGGGAAAAGTGGAGTGATCACTGTTGTGCAGTCGCAGAGAAAGTTCCACAGGTGCTATGACTTGTCTGTTGCCACAAAGGGGATGGAATTGGGGTTGTTGGGGCTGTGGTGTGCCAGAGAGTCTTCATTTGGTTCTGTCTCTGATGTGATGTCTCAGAGAGGGGAATAATGGGTCTTTCAGCACCGTGGTGTCACCGAGAGGTGTCAATTGGACTTGTCAGTGCAGTGATCTCCCAGAGAGAGGAAAACTGAGGCTGTCACTGCTGTGGTGTCCCAGAGAGGGGAACAGTGGAGTGATCACTGTTGTGCAGTCCCAGAGAAAGTTCCACAGGTGCTATGACTTGTCTGTTGCCACAAAGGGGATGGAATTGGGGTTGTTGGGGCTGTGGTATGACAGAGAGTCTTCATTTGGTTCTGTCTTTGATGTGATGACCCAGAGAGGGGAATAATGGGTCTTTCAGCACTGTGGTATCACCGAGAGGTGTCAATTGGACTTGTCAGTGCAGTGATCTCCCAGAGAGGGGAAAAGTGCATCTGTCACTTCTGTGGTGTCCCAGAGAGGGGAAAAGTGGAGTGATCACTGTTGTGCAGTCCCAGAGAAAGTTCCACAGGTGCTATGACTTGTCTGTTGCCACAAAGGGGATGGAATTGGGGCTGTGGTATGACAGAGAGTCTTCATTTGGTTCTGTCTTTGATGTGATGTCCCAGAGAGGGGAATAATGGGTCTTTGAGCGCCGTGGTGTCACAGAGAGGTGTCAATTGGACTTGTCACTGCAGTGATCTCCCAGAGAGAGGAAAACTGAGGCTGTCACTGCTGTGGCCTATAGGAGGGGATGAATTCCCACTTGGCTTTGATGTTATGTCACAGAGAGGAGAAACCTGGCACTGTCCCCGCTGGGGTGTTACAGATAGGTGTAAATTGGGCTTGTTCCATCTGTGGTGTGACAGAAAGGGTGAAATTTGGTCTGTCAGTGCTGTGATGTCTTAAAGGGTGGAAACTGGGGTCTTTCACTGCTGTGATGTCCCAGAGAGGCGTAGATTGGGGTGTCCCACTGCTGTGATGTCCCAGAGAGGGGAAAACAGGGGCTATCACAGCTGTGGAGTGTGAGAGAAAGTTCCACAGGTGTTCTGACTTGTCTGTTGCCACAGAGGGGATGCAGTTGGGGATGTCATGGCTATGGTATCAGGGAGAGGTTTGAATTGGTTCTGTCTCTGCTGTGATGTCACAGAGAAGGGAATAATGAGTCTGTCACCACTGTGGTGTCCCAGAGAGGTGTAAATTGGACTTGTCACTGACTGCAGTGATGTCACAGAGAGGTGAAACTGAGTCCCTCATTTTTGTGATGTCACAGAGAGGAAGAAACTGAGGCTGCCACCACTTTGGTGTCATCAACAGATGTAAGTTGGGCCTGTCACTGCTCTGATGTCACAAATGGAGGACAAGTGGATCAGTCAGTGCTGCGGTGTTCCAGAGGGGATGAATTTGAGGCTGTGATGACTGTGATGTCCCAGAGAGGGGAATAATGCCTCTGTCACCACTGTGGTGTCACAGAGAGGCGTAAATTCGAGTTGTCAGTGCAGTGATGTGATAGAGAGGGGAAAATGGGTCCCTGATTGGTGTGATGTCAGAGAGAGGAAAAAACTGAGACTGCCTCTGCACTGGTGTCACAGAGAGGCATCAATTGGGCCTGTCACTTCTGTGGTGTCACAAAGAGGGGAAAAGTGAGTCTGTCACTGCTGTGGTGTCCCAGAGAGGGGAAAAGTGGAGTGATCACTGTTGTGCAGTCGCAGAGAAAGTTCCACAGGTGCTATGACTTGTCTGTTGCCACAAAGGGGATGGAATTGGGGTTGTTAGGGCTGTGGTGTGCCAGAGAGTCTTCATTTGGTTCTGTCTCTGATGTGATGTCTCAGAGAGTGGAATAATGGGTCTTTGAGCTCCGTGGTGTCACAGAGAGGTGTCAATTGGACTTGTCAGTGCAGTGATCTCCCAGAGAGAGGAAAACTGAGGCTGTCACTCCTGTGGTGACCTAGAGAGGGGAAAAGTGGAGTGATCACTGTTGCGCAGTCCCAGAGAAAGTTCCACAGGTGCTATGACTTGTCTGTTGCCACAAAGGGGATGGAATTGGGGATGTTAGAGCTGTGGTGTTCCAGAGAGTCTTCATTTGGTTCTGTCTCTGATGTGATGTCTCAGAGAGGGGAATAATGGGTCTTTGAGCTCCGTGGTGTCACAGAGAGGTGTCAATTGGACTTGTCAGTGCAGTGATCTCCCAGAGAGAGGAAAAACTGAGTCTGTCACTGCTGTGGTGTCCCAGAGAGGGGAAAAGTGGAGTGATCACTGTTGCGCAGTCCCAGAGAAAGTTCCACTGGTGCTATGACTTGTCTGTTACCACAAAGGGGATGGAATTGGGGTTGTTGGGGCTGTGGTATGACAGAGAGTCTTCATTTGGTTCTGTTTTTGATGTGATGACCCAGAGAAGGGAATAATGGGTCTTTCAGCGCCGTGGTGTCACAGAGAGGTGTCAATTGGACTTGTCACTGCAGTGATCTCCCAGAGAGAGGAAAACTGAGGCTGTCACTGCTGTGGCCTATAGGAGGGGATGAATTCCCACTTGGCTTTGATGTTATGTCACAGAGAGGAGAAACCTGGCACTGTCCCCGCTGGGGTGTTACAGATAGGTGTAAATTGGGCTTGTTCCATCTGTGGTGTGACAGAAAGGGTGAAATTTGGTCTGTCAGTGCTGTGATGTCTTAAAGGGTGGAAACTGGGGTCTTTCACAGCTGTGATGTCCCAGAGAGGCGTAGATTGGGGTGTCCCACTGCTGTGATGTCCCAGAGAGTGGAAAACAGCGGCTATCACAGCTGTGGAGTGTGAGAGAAAGTTCCACAGGTGTTCTGACTTGTCTGTTGCCACAGAGGGGATGCAGTTGGGGATGTCATGGCTATGGTATCAGGGAGAGGTTTGAATTGGTTCTGTCTCTGCTGTGATGTCACAGAGAAGGGAGTAATGAGTCTGTCACCACTGTGGTGTCCCAGAGAGGTGTAAATTGGACTTGTCACTGACTGCAGTGATGTCACAGGGAGGTGAAACTGAGTCCCTCATTTTTGTGATGTCACAGAGAGGAAGAAACTGAGGCTGCCACCACTTTGGTGTCACCAACAGATGTAAGTTGGGCCTGTCACTGCTCTGATGTCACAAATGGAGGACAAGTGGATCAGTCAGTGCTGCGGTGTTCCAGAGGGGATGAATTTGAGGCTGTGATGACTGTGATGTCCCAGAGAGGGGAATAATGCCTCTGTCACCACTGTGGTGTCACAGAGAGGCGTAAATGAGAGTTGTCACTGTGATGATGTGATAGAGAGGGGAAAATGGGTCCCTGATTGGTGTGATGTCAGAGAGAGGAAAAAACTGAGACTGCCTCTGCACTGGTGTCACAGAGAGGCATCAATTGGGCCTGTGACTTCTGTGGTGTCACAAAGAGGGGAAAAGTGAGTCTGTCACTGCTGTGGTGTCCCAGAGAGGGGAAAAGTGGAGTGATCACTGTTGTGCAGTCCCAGAGAAAGTTCCACAGGTGCTATGACTTGTCTGTTGCCACAAAGGGGATGGAATTGGGGTTGTTGGGGCTGTGGTGTGCCAGAGAGTCTTCATTTGGTTCTGTCTCTGATGTGATGTCTCAGAGAGGGGAATAATGGGTCTTTCAGCACCGTGGTGTCACAGAGAGGTGTCAATTGGACTTGTCAGTGCAGTGATCTCCCAGAGAGAGGAAAACTGAGGCTGTCACTGCTGTGGCCTATAGGAGGGGATGAATTCCCACTTGGCTTTGATGTTATGTCACAGAGAGGAGAAACCTGGCACTGTCCCCGCTGGGGTGTTACAGATAGGTGTAAATTGGGCTTGTTCCATCTGTGGTGTGACAGAAAGGGTGAAATTTGGTCTGTCAGTGCTGTGATGTCTTAAAGGGTGGAAACTGGGGTCTTTCACTGCTGTGATGTCCCAGAGAGGCGTAGATTGGGGTGTCCCACTGCTGTGATGTCCCAGAGAGGGGAAAACAGGGGCTATCACAGCTGTGGAGTGTGAGAGAAAGTTCCACAGGTGTTCTGACTTGTCTGTTGCCACAGAGGGGATGCAGTTGGGGATGTCATGGCTATGGTATCAGGGAGAGGTTTGAATTGGTTCTGTCTCTGCTGTGATGTCACAGAGAAGGGAATAATGAGTCTGTCACCACTGTGGTGTCCCAGAGAGGTGTAAATTGGACTTGTCACTGACTGCAGTGATGTCACAGAGAGGTGAAACTGAGTCCCTCATTTTTGTGATGTCACAGAGAGGAAGAAACTGAGGCTGCCACCACTTTGGTGTCATCAACAGATGTAAGTTGGGCCTGTCACTGCTCTGATGTCACAAATGGAGGACAAGTGGATCAGTCAGTGCTGCGGTGTTCCAGAGGGGATGAATTTGAGGCTGTGATGACTGTGATGTCCCAGAGAGGGGAATAATGCCTCTGTCACCACTGTGGTGTCACAGAGAGGCGTAAATTCGAGTTGTCAGTGCAGTGATGTGATAGAGAGGGGAAAATGGGTCCCTGATTGGTGTGATGTCAGAGAGAGGAAAAAACTGAGACTGCCTCTGCACTGGTGTCACAGAGAGGCATCAATTGGGCCTGTCACTTCTGTGGTGTCACAAAGAGGGGAAAAGTGAGTCTGTCACTGCTGTGGTGTCCCAGAGAGGGGAAAAGTGGAGTGATCACTGTTGTGCAGTCGCAGAGAAAGTTCCACAGGTGCTATGACTTGTCTGTTGCCACAAAGGGGATGGAATTGGGGTTGTTAGGGCTGTGGTGTGCCAGAGAGTCTTCATTTGGTTCTGTCTCTGATGTGATGTCTCAGAGAAGGGAATAATGGGTCTTTCAGCGCTGTGGTGTCACAGAGTGGTGTCAATTGGACTTGTCAGTGCAGTGATCTCCCAGAGAGCGGAAAAGTACATCTGTCACTGCTGTGGCCTATAGGAGGGGATGAATTCCCACTTGGCTTTGATGTTATGTCACGGTGAGGAGAAACCTGGCACTGTCACCGCTGGGGTGTTACAGATAGGTGTAAATTGGGCTTGTTCCATCTGTGGTGTGACAGAAAGGGTGAAATTTGGTCTGTCAGTGCTGTGATGTCTTAAAGGGTGGAAACTGGGGTCTTTCACAGCTGTGATGTCCCAGAGAGGCGTAGATTGGGGTGTCCCACTGCTGTGATGTCCCAGAGAGGGGAAAACAGGGGCTATCACAGCTGTGGAGTGTGAGAGAAAGTTCCACAGGTGTTCTGACTTGTCTGTTGCCACAGAGGGGATGCAGTTGGGGATGTCATGGCTATGGTATCAGGGAGAGGTTTGAATTGGTTCTGTCTCTGCTGTGATGTCACAGAGAAGGGAATAATGAGTCTGTCACCACTGTGGTGTCCCAGAGAGGTGTAAATTGGACTTGTCACTGACTGCAGTGATGTCACAGAGAGGTGAAACTGAGTCCCTCATTTTTGTGATGTCACAGAGAGGAAGAAACTGAGGCTGCCACCACTTTGGTGTCATCAACAGATGTAAGTTGGGCCTGTCACTGCTCTGATGTCACAAATGGAGGACAAGTGGATCAGTCATTGCTGCGGTGTTACAAAGGGGATGAATTTGAGGCTGTGATGACTGTGATGTCCCAGAGAGGGGAATAATGCCTCTGTCACCACTGTGGTGTCACAGAGAGGCGTAAATTCGAGTTGTCAGTGCAGTGATGTGATAGAGAGGGGAAAATGGGTCCCTGATTGGTGTGATGTCAGAGAGAGGAAAAAACTGAGACTGCCTCTGCACTGGTGTCACAGAGAGGCATCAATTGGGCCTGTGACTTCTGTGGTGTCACAAAGAGGGGAAAAGTGAGTCTGTCACTGCTGTGGTGTCCCAGAGAGGGGAAAAGTGGAGTGATCACTGTTGTGCAGTCCCAGAGAAAGTTCCACAGGTGCTATGACTTGTCTGTTGCCACAAAGGGGATGGAATTGGGGTTGTTAGGGCTGTGGTGTGCCAGAGAGTCTTCATTTGGTTCTGTCTTTGATGTGATGTCCCAGAGAGGGGAATAATGGGTCTTTCAGCGCCGTGGTGTCACCGAGAGGTGTCAATTGGACTTGTCAGTGCAGTGATCTCCCAGAGAGGGGAAAAGTGCATCTGTCACTGCTGTGGTGTCCCAGAGAGGGGAAAAGTGGAGTGATCACTGTTGTGCAGTCCCAGAGAAAGTTCCACAGGTGCTATGACTTGTCTGTTGCCACAAAGGGGATGGAATTGGGGCTGTGGTATGACAGAGAGTCTTCATTTGGTTCTGTCTCTGATGTGATGTCCCAGAGAGGGGAATAATGGGTCTTTGAGCGCCGTGGTGTCACAGAGAGGTGTCAATTGGACTTGTCACTGCAGTGATCTCCCAGAGAGAGGAAAACTGAGGCTGTCACTGCTGTGGCCTATAGGAGGGGATGAATTCCCACTTGGCTTTGATGTTATGTCACAGAGAGGAGAAACCTGGCACTGTCACTGCTGGGGTGATACAGATAGGTGTAAATTGGGCTTGTTCCATCTGTGGTGTGACAGAAACGGTGAAATTTGTTCTGTCAGTGCTGTGATGTCTTAAAGGGTGGAAACTGGGGTCTTTCACAGCTGTGATGTCTCGGAGAGGCGGAGATTGGGGTGTCCCACTGCTGTGATGTCCCAGAGAGGGGAAAACAGGGGCTATCACAGCTGTGGAGTGTGAGAGAAAGTTCCACAGGTGTTCTGACTTGTCTGTTGCCACAGAGGGGATGCAGTTGGGGATGTCATGGCTATGGTATCAGGGAGAGGTTTGAATTGGTTCTGTCTCTGCTGTGATGTCACAGAGAAGGGAATAATGAGTCTGTCACCACTGTGGTGTCCCAGAGAGGTGTAAATTGGACTTGTCACTGACTGCAGTGATGTCACAGAGAGGTGAAACTGAGTCCCTCATTTTTGTGATGTCACAGAGAGGAAGAAACTGAGGCTGCCACCACTTTGGTGTCACCAACAGATGTAAGTTGGGCCTGTCACTGCTCTGATGTCACAAATGGAGGACAAGTGGATCAGTCAGTGCTGCGGTGTTCCAGAGGGGATGAATTTGAGGCTGTGATGACTGTGATGTCCCAGAGAGGGGAATAATGCCTCTGTCACCACTGTGGTGTCACAGAGAGGCGTAAATGAGAGTTGTCACTGTGATGATGTGATAGAGAGGGGAAAATGGGTCCCTGATTGGTGTGATGTCAGAGAGAGGAAAAAACTGAGACTGCCTCTGCACTGGTGTCACAGAGAGGCATCAATTGGGCCTGTCACTTCTGTGGTGTCACAAAGAGGGGAAAAGTGAGTCTGTCCCTGCTGTGGTGTCCCAGAGAGGGGAAAAGTGGAGTGATCACTGTTGTGCAGTCGCAGAGAAAGTTCCACAGGTGCTATGACTTGTCTGTTGCCACAAAGGGGATTAAATTGGGGTTGTTGGGGCTGTGGTGTGACAGAGAGTCTTCATTTGGTTCTGTCTCTGATGTGATGTCTCAGAGAGGGGAATAATGGGTCTTTCAGCGCTGTGGTGTCACAGAGAGGTGTCAATTGGACTTGTCAGTGCAGTGATCTCCCAGAGAGAGGAAAACTGAGGCTGTCACTGCTGTGGTGTCCCAGAGAGGGGAACAGTGGAGTGATCACTGTTGTGCAGTCCCAGAGAAAGTTCCACAGGTGCTATGACTTTTCTGTTGCCACAAAGAGGATGGAATTGGGGCTATGGTATGACAGAGAGTCTTCATTTGGTTCTGTCTTTGATGTGATGACCCAGAGAAGGGAATAATGGGTCTTTCAGCGCCGTGGTGTCACAGAGAGGTGTCAATTGGACTTGTCAGTGCAGTGATCTCCCAGAGAGAGGAAAACTGAGGCTGTCACTGCTGTGGCCTATAGGAGGGGATGAATTCCCACTTGGCTTTGATGTTATGTCACAGAGAGGAGAAACCTGGCACTGTCACCGCTGGGGTGTTACAGATAGGTGTAAATTGGGCTTGTTCCATCTGTGGTGTGACAGAAAGGGTGAAATTTGGTCTGTCAGTGCTGTGATGTCTTAAAGGGTGGAAACTGGGGTCTTTCACTGCTGTGATGTCCCAGAGAGGCGTAGATTGGGGTGTCCCACTGCTGTGATGTCCCAGAGAGGGGAAAACAGGGGCTATCACAGCTGTGGAGTGTGAGAGAAAGTTCCACAGGTGTTCTGACTTGTCTGTTGCCACAGAGGGGATGCAGTTGGGGATGTCATGGCTATGGTATCAGGGAGAGGTTTGAATTGGTTCTGTCTCTGCTGTGATGTCACAGAGAAGGGAGTAATGAGTCTGTCACCACTGTGGTGTCCCAGAGAGGTGTAAATTGGACTTGTCACTGACTGCAGTGATGTCACAGAGAGGTGAAACTGAGTCCCTCATTTTTGTGATGTCACAGAGAGGAAGAAACTGAGGCTGCCACCACTTTGGTGTCATCAACAGATGTAAGTTGGGCCTGTCACTGCTCTGATGTCACAAATGGAGGACAAGTGGATCAGTCAGTGCTGCGGTGTTCCAGAGGGGATGAATTTGAGGCTGTGATGACTGTGATGTCCCAGAGAGGGGAATAATGCCTCTGTCACCACTGTGGTGTCACAGAGAGGCGTAAATGAGAGTTGTCACTGTGATGATGTGATAGAGAGGGGAAAATGGGTCCCTGATTGGTGTGATGTCAGAGAGAGGAAAAAACTGAGACTGCCTCTGCACTGGTGTCACAGAGAGGCATCAATTGGGCCTGTGACTTCTGTGGTGTCACAAAGAGGGGAAAAGTGAGTCTGTCCCTGCTGTGGTGTCCCAGAGAGGGGAAAAGTGGAGTGATCACTGTTGTGCAGTCCCAGAGAAAGTTCCACAGGTGCTATGACTTGTCTGTTACCACAAAGGGGATGGAATTGGGGTTGTTAGAGCTGTGGTATGACAGAGAGTTTTAAATTGGTTCGGATGTGATGTCTCAGAGAGGGGAATAATGGGTCTTTCAGCGCCGTGGTGTCACAGAGAGGTGTCAATTGGACTTGTCAGTGCAGTGATCTCCCAGAGAGAGGAAAACTGAGGCTGTCACTGCTGTGGTGTCCCAGAGAGGGGAAAAGTGGAGTGATCACTGTTGCGCAGTCCCAGAGAAAGTTCCACTGGTGCTATGACTTGTCTGTTACCACAAAGGGGATGGAATTCGGGTTGTTGGGGCTGTGGTATGACAGAGAGTCTTCATTTGGTTCTGTCTTTGATGTGATGACCCAGAGAAGGGAATAATGGGTCTTTCAGCGCCGTGGTGTCACAGAGAGGTGTCAATTGGACTTGTCACTGCAGTGATCTCCCAGAGAGAGGAAAACTGAGGCTGTCACTGCTGTGGCCTATAGGAGGGGATGAATTCCCACTTGGCTTTGATGTTATGTTACAGAGAGGAGAAACCTGGCACTGTCACTGCTGGGGTGATACAGATAGGTGTAAATTGGGCTTGTTCCATCTGTGGTGTGACAGAAAGGGTGAAATTTGGTCTGTCAGTGCTGTGATGTCTTAAAGGGTGGAAACTGGGGTCTTTCACTGCTGTGATGTCCCAGAGAGGCGTAGATTGGGGTGTCCCACTGCTGTGATGTCCCAGAGAGGGGAAAACAGGGGCTATCACAGCTGTGGAGTGTGAGAGAAAGTTCCACAGGTGTTCTGACTTGTCTGTTGCCACAGAGGGGATGCAGTTGGGGATGTCATGGCTATGGTATCAGGGAGAGGTTTGAATTGGTTCTGTCTCTGCTGTGATGTCACAGAGAAGGGAATAATGAGTCTGTCACCACTGTGGTGTCCCAGAGAGGTGTAAATTGGACTTGTCACTGACTGCAGTGATGTCACAGAGAGGTGAAACTGAGTCCCTCATTTTTGTGATGTCACAGAGAGGAAGAAACTGAGGCTGCCACCACTTTGGTGTCACCAACAGATGTAAGTTGGGCCTGTCACTGCTCTGATGTCACAAATGGAGGACAAGTGGATCAGTCAGTGCTGCGGTGTTCCAGAGGGGATGAATTTGAGGCTGTGATGACTGTGATGTCCCAGAGAGGGGAATAATGCCTCTGTCACCACTGTGGTGTCACAGAGAGGCGTAAATTCGAGTTGTCAGTGCAGTGATGTGATAGAGAGGGGAAAATGGGTCCCTGATTGGTGTGATGTCAGAGAGAGGAAAAAACTGAGACTGCCTCTGCACTGGTGTCACAGAGAGGCATCAATTGGGCCTGTGACTTCTGTGGTGTCACAAAGAGGGGAAAAGTGAGTCTGTCACTGCTGTGGTGTCCCAGAGAGGGGAAAAGTGTATTGATCACTGTTGTGCAGTCGCAGAGAAAGTTCCACAGGTGCTATGACTTGTCTGTTGCCACAAAGGGGATGGAATTGGGGTTGTTAGGGCTGTGGTGTGCCAGAGAGTCTTCATTTGGTTCTGTCTTTGATGTGATGTCCCAGGGAGGGGAATAATGGGTCTTTGAGCGCCGTGGTGTCACCGAGAGGTGTCAATTGGACTTGTCACTGCAGTGATCTCCCAGAGAGAGGAAAACTGAGGCTGTCACTGCTGTGGCCTATAGGAGGGGATGAATTCCCACTTGGCTTTGATGTTATGTCACAGAGAGGAGAAACCTGGCACTGTCACTGCTGGGGTGTTAAAGATAGGTGTAAATTGGGCTTGTTCCATCTGTGGTGTGACAGAAAGGGTGAAATTTGTTCTGTCAGTGCTGTGATGTCTTAAAGGGTGGAAACTGGGGTCTTTCACTGCTGTGATGTCTCGGAGAGGCGTAGATTGGGGTGTCCCACTGCTGTGATGTCCCAGAGAGGGGAAAACAGGGGCTATCACAGCTGTGGAGTGTGAGAGAAAGTTCCACAGGTGTTCTGACTTGTCTGTTGCCACAGAGGGGATGCAGTTGGGGATGTCATGGCTATGGTATCAGGGAGAGGTTTGAATTGGTTCTGTCTCTGCTGTGATGTCACAGAGAAGGGAATAATGAGTCTGTCACCACTGTGGTGTCCCAGAGAGGTGTAAATTGGACTTGTCACTGACTGCAGTGATGTCACAGAGAGGTGAAACTGAGTCCCTCATTTTTGTGATGTCACAGAGAGGAAGAAACTGAGGCTGCCACCACTTTGGTGTCACCAACAGATGTAAGTTGGGCCTGTCACTGCTCTGATGTCACAAATGGAGGACAAGTGGATCAGTCAGTGCTGCGGTGTTCCAGAGGGGATGAATTTGAGGCTGTGATGACTGTGATGTCCCAGAGAGGGGAATAATGCCTCTGTCACCACTGTGGTGTCACAGAGAGGCGTAAATGAGAGTTGTCACTGTGATGATGTGATAGAGAGGGGAAAATGGGTCCCTGATTGGTGTGATGTCAGAGAGAGGAAAAAACTGAGACTGCCTCTGCACTGGTGTCACAGAGAGGCATCAATTGGGCCTGTCACTTCTGTGGTGTCACAAAGAGGGGAAAAGTGAGTCTGTCCCTGCTGTGGTGTCCCAGAGAGGGGAAAAGTGGAGTGATCACTGTTGTGCAGTCGCAGAGAAAGTTCCACAGGTGCTATGACTTGTCTGTTGCCACAAAGGGGATTAAATTGGGGTTGTTGGGGCTGTGGTGTGACAGAGAGTCTTCATTTGGTTCTGTCTCTGATGTGATGTCTCAGAGAGGGGAATAATGGGTCTTTCAGCGCTGTGGTGTCACAGAGAGGTGTCAATTGGACTTGTCAGTGCAGTGATCTCCCAGAGAGAGGAAAACTGAGGCTGTCACTGCTGTGGTGTCCCAGAGAGGGGAACAGTGGAGTGATCACTGTTGTGCAGTCCCAGAGAAAGTTCCACAGGTGCTATGACTTTTCTGTTGCCACAAAGAGGATGGAATTGGGGCTATGGTATGACAGAGAGTCTTCATTTGGTTCTGTCTTTGATGTGATGACCCAGAGAAGGGAATAATGGGTCTTTCAGCGCCGTGGTGTCACAGAGAGGTGTCAATTGGACTTGTCAGTGCAGTGATCTCCCAGAGAGAGGAAAACTGAGGCTGTCACTGCTGTGGCCTATAGGAGGGGATGAATTCCCACTTGGCTTTGATGTTATGTCACAGAGAGGAGAAACCTGGCACTGTCACCGCTGGGGTGTTACAGATAGGTGTAAATTGGGCTTGTTCCATCTGTGGTGTGACAGAAAGGGTGAAATTTGGTCTGTCAGTGCTGTGATGTCTTAAAGGGTGGAAACTGGGGTCTTTCACTGCTGTGATGTCCCAGAGAGGCGTAGATTGGGGTGTCCCACTGCTGTGATGTCCCAGAGAGGGGAAAACAGGGGCTATCACAGCTGTGGAGTGTGAGAGAAAGTTCCACAGGTGTTCTGACTTGTCTGTTGCCACAGAGGGGATGCAGTTGGGGATGTCATGGCTATGGTATCAGGGAGAGGTTTGAATTGGTTCTGTCTCTGCTGTGATGTCACAGAGAAGGGAGTAATGAGTCTGTCACCACTGTGGTGTCCCAGAGAGGTGTAAATTGGACTTGTCACTGACTGCAGTGATGTCACAGAGAGGTGAAACTGAGTCCCTCATTTTTGTGATGTCACAGAGAGGAAGAAACTGAGGCTGCCACCACTTTGGTGTCATCAACAGATGTAAGTTGGGCCTGTCACTGCTCTGATGTCACAAATGGAGGACAAGTGGATCAGTCAGTGCTGCGGTGTTCCAGAGGGGATGAATTTGAGGCTGTGATGACTGTGATGTCCCAGAGAGGGGAATAATGCCTCTGTCACCACTGTGGTGTCACAGAGAGGCGTAAATGAGAGTTGTCACTGTGATGATGTGATAGAGAGGGGAAAATGGGTCCCTGATTGGTGTGATGTCAGAGAGAGGAAAAAACTGAGACTGCCTCTGCACTGGTGTCACAGAGAGGCATCAATTGGGCCTGTGACTTCTGTGGTGTCACAAAGAGGGGAAAAGTGAGTCTGTCCCTGCTGTGGTGTCCCAGAGAGGGGAAAAGTGGAGTGATCACTGTTGTGCAGTCCCAGAGAAAGTTCCACAGGTGCTATGACTTGTCTGTTACCACAAAGGGGATGGAATTGGGGTTGTTAGAGCTGTGGTATGACAGAGAGTTTTAAATTGGTTCGGATGTGATGTCTCAGAGAGGGGAATAATGGGTCTTTCAGCGCCGTGGTGTCACAGAGAGGTGTCAATTGGACTTGTCAGTGCAGTGATCTCCCAGAGAGAGGAAAACTGAGGCTGTCACTGCTGTGGTGTCCCAGAGAGGGGAAAAGTGGAGTGATCACTGTTGCGCAGTCCCAGAGAAAGTTCCACTGGTGCTATGACTTGTCTGTTACCACAAAGGGGATGGAATTCGGGTTGTTGGGGCTGTGGTATGACAGAGAGTCTTCATTTGGTTCTGTCTTTGATGTGATGACCCAGAGAAGGGAATAATGGGTCTTTCAGCGCCGTGGTGTCACAGAGAGGTGTCAATTGGACTTGTCACTGCAGTGATCTCCCAGAGAGAGGAAAACTGAGGCTGTCACTGCTGTGGCCTATAGGAGGGGATGAATTCCCACTTGGCTTTGATGTTATGTTACAGAGAGGAGAAACCTGGCACTGTCACTGCTGGGGTGATACAGATAGGTGTAAATTGGGCTTGTTCCATCTGTGGTGTGACAGAAAGGGTGAAATTTGGTCTGTCAGTGCTGTGATGTCTTAAAGGGTGGAAACTGGGGTCTTTCACTGCTGTGATGTCCCAGAGAGGCGTAGATTGGGGTGTCCCACTGCTGTGATGTCCCAGAGAGGGGAAAACAGGGGCTATCACAGCTGTGGAGTGTGAGAGAAAGTTCCACAGGTGTTCTGACTTGTCTGTTGCCACAGAGGGGATGCAGTTGGGGATGTCATGGCTATGGTATCAGGGAGAGGTTTGAATTGGTTCTGTCTCTGCTGTGATGTCACAGAGAAGGGAATAATGAGTCTGTCACCACTGTGGTGTCCCAGAGAGGTGTAAATTGGACTTGTCACTGACTGCAGTGATGTCACAGAGAGGTGAAACTGAGTCCCTCATTTTTGTGATGTCACAGAGAGGAAGAAACTGAGGCTGCCACCACTTTGGTGTCACCAACAGATGTAAGTTGGGCCTGTCACTGCTCTGATGTCACAAATGGAGGACAAGTGGATCAGTCAGTGCTGCGGTGTTCCAGAGGGGATGAATTTGAGGCTGTGATGACTGTGATGTCCCAGAGAGGGGAATAATGCCTCTGTCACCACTGTGGTGTCACAGAGAGGCGTAAATTCGAGTTGTCAGTGCAGTGATGTGATAGAGAGGGGAAAATGGGTCCCTGATTGGTGTGATGTCAGAGAGAGGAAAAAACTGAGACTGCCTCTGCACTGGTGTCACAGAGAGGCATCAATTGGGCCTGTGACTTCTGTGGTGTCACAAAGAGGGGAAAAGTGAGTCTGTCACTGCTGTGGTGTCCCAGAGAGGGGAAAAGTGTATTGATCACTGTTGTGCAGTCGCAGAGAAAGTTCCACAGGTGCTATGACTTGTCTGTTGCCACAAAGGGGATGGAATTGGGGTTGTTAGGGCTGTGGTGTGCCAGAGAGTCTTCATTTGGTTCTGTCTTTGATGTGATGTCCCAGGGAGGGGAATAATGGGTCTTTGAGCGCCGTGGTGTCACCGAGAGGTGTCAATTGGACTTGTCACTGCAGTGATCTCCCAGAGAGAGGAAAACTGAGGCTGTCACTGCTGTGGCCTATAGGAGGGGATGAATTCCCACTTGGCTTTGATGTTATGTCACAGAGAGGAGAAACCTGGCACTGTCACTGCTGGGGTGTTAAAGATAGGTGTAAATTGGGCTTGTTCCATCTGTGGTGTGACAGAAAGGGTGAAATTTGTTCTGTCAGTGCTGTGATGTCTTAAAGGGTGGAAACTGGGGTCTTTCACTGCTGTGATGTCTCGGAGAGGCGGAGATTGGGGTGTCCCACTGCTGTGATGTCCCAGAGAGGGGAAAACAGGGGCTATCACAGCTGTGGAGTGTGAGAGAAAGTTCCACAGGTGTTCTGACTTGTCTGTTGCCACAGAGGGGATGCAGTTGGGGATGTCATGGCTATGGTATCAGGGAGAGGTTTGAATTGGTTCTGTCTCTGCTGTGATGTCACAGAGAAGGGAATAATGAGTCTGTCACCACTGTGGTGTCCCAGAGAGGTGTAAATTGGACTTGTCACTGACTGCAGTGATGTCACAGAGAGGTGAAACTGAGTCCCTCATTTTTGTGATGTCACAGAGAGGAAGAAACTGAGGCTGCCACCACTTTGGTGTCATCAACAGATGTAAGTTGGGCCTGTCACTGCTCTGATGTCACAAATGGAGGACAAGTGGATCAGTCAGTGCTGCGGTGTTCCAGAGGGGATGAATTTGAGGCTGTGATGACTGTGATGTCCCAGAGAGGGGAATAATGCCTCTGTCACCACTGTGGTGTCACAGAGAGGCGTAAATGAGAGTTGTCACTGTGATGATGTGATAGAGAGGGGAAAATGGGTCCCTGATTGGTGTGATGTCAGAGAGAGGAAAAAACTGAGACTGCCTCTGCACTGGTGTCACAGAGAGGCATCAATTGGGCCTGTCACTTCTGTGGTGTCACAAAGAGGGGAAAAGTGAGTCTGTCACTGCTGTGGTGTCCCAGAGAGGGGAAAAGTGGAGTGATCACTGTTGTGCAGTCGCAGAGAAAGTTCCACAGGTGCTATGACTTGTCTGTTGCCACAAAGGGGATGAAATTGGGGTTGTTGGGGCTGTGGTGTGACAGAGAGTCTTCATTTGGTTCTGTCTCTGATGTGATGTCCCAGAGAGGGGAATAATGGGTCTTTCAGCGCCGTGGTGTCACAGAGAGGTATCAATTGGATTTGTCAGTGCAGTGATCTCCCAGAGAGAGGAAAACTGAGGCTGTCACTGCTGTGGTGTCCCAGAGAGGGGAAAAGTGGAGTGATCACTGTTGCGCAGTCCCAGAGAAAGTTCCACAGGTGCTATGACTTTTCTGTTGCCACAAAGAGGATGGAATTGGGGCTATGGTATGACAGAGAGTCTTCATTTGGTTCTGTCTTTGATGTGATGTCCCAGAGAGGGGAATAATGGGTCTTTCAGCGCCGTGGTGTCACAGAGAGGTATCAATTGGACTTGTCAGTGCAGTGATCTCCCAGAGAGAGGAAAACTGAGGCTGTCACTGCTGTGGTGTCCCAGAGAGGGGAAAAGTGGAGTGATCACTGTTGCGCAGTCCCAGAGAAAGTTCCACTGGTGCTATGACTTGTCTGTTACCACAAAGGGGATGGAATTGGGGTTGTTGGGGCTGTGGTATGACAGAGAGTCTTCATTTGGTTCTGTCTTTGATGTGATGACCCAGAGAGGGGAATAATGTGTCTTTCAGCGCTGTGGTATCACCGAGAGGTGTCAATTTGATTTGTCAGTGCAGTGATCTCCCAGAGAGGGGAAAAGTGCATCTGTCACTGCTGTGGTGTCCCAGAGAGGGGAAAAGTGGAGTGATCACTGTTGTGCAGTCGCAGAGAAAGTTCCACAGGTGCTATGACTTGTCTGTTGCCACAAAGGGGATGGAATTGGGGTTGTTGGGGCTGTGGTGTGCCAGAGAGTCTTCATTTGGTTCTGTCTCTGATGTGATGTCTCAGAGAGGGGAATAATGGGTCTTTCAGCACCGTGGTGTCACCGAGAGGTGTCAATTGGACTTGTCAGTGCAGTGATCTCCCAGAGAGAGGAAAACTGAGGCTGTCACTGCTGTGGTGTCCCAGAGAGGGGAACAGTGGAGTGATCACTGTTGTGCAGTCCCAGAGAAAGTTCCACAGGTGCTATGACTTGTCTGTTGCCACAAAGGGGATGGAATTGGGGTTGTTGGGGCTGTGGTATGACAGAGAGTCTTCATTTGGTTCTGTCTTTGATGTGATGACCCAGAGAGGGGAATAATGGGTCTTTCAGCACTGTGGTATCACCGAGAGGTGTCAATTGGACTTGTCAGTGCAGTGATCTCCCAGAGAGGGGAAAAGTGCATCTGTCACTTCTGTGGTGTCCCAGAGAGGGGAAAAGTGGAGTGATCACTGTTGTGCAGTCCCAGAGAAAGTTCCACAGGTGCTATGACTTGTCTGTTGCCACAAAGGGGATGGAATTGGGGCTGTGGTATGACAGAGAGTCTTCATTTGGTTCTGTCTTTGATGTGATGTCCCAGAGAGGGGAATAATGGGTCTTTGAGCGCCGTGGTGTCACAGAGAGGTGTCAATTGGACTTGTCACTGCAGTGATCTCCCAGAGAGAGGAAAACTGAGGCTGTCACTGCTGTGGCCTATAGGAGGGGATGAATTCCCACTTGGCTTTGATGTTATGTCACAGAGAGGAGAAACCTGGCACTGTCCCCGCTGGGGTGTTACAGATAGGTGTAAATTGGGCTTGTTCCATCTGTGGTGTGACAGAAAGGGTGAAATTTGGTCTGTCAGTGCTGTGATGTCTTAAAGGGTGGAAACTGGGGTCTTTCACTGCTGTGATGTCCCAGAGAGGCGTAGATTGGGGTGTCCCACTGCTGTGATGTCCCAGAGAGGGGAAAACAGGGGCTATCACAGCTGTGGAGTGTGAGAGAAAGTTCCACAGGTGTTCTGACTTGTCTGTTGCCACAGAGGGGATGCAGTTGGGGATGTCATGGCTATGGTATCAGGGAGAGGTTTGAATTGGTTCTGTCTCTGCTGTGATGTCACAGAGAAGGGAATAATGAGTCTGTCACCACTGTGGTGTCCCAGAGAGGTGTAAATTGGACTTGTCACTGACTGCAGTGATGTCACAGAGAGGTGAAACTGAGTCCCTCATTTTTGTGATGTCACAGAGAGGAAGAAACTGAGGCTGCCACCACTTTGGTGTCATCAACAGATGTAAGTTGGGCCTGTCACTGCTCTGATGTCACAAATGGAGGACAAGTGGATCAGTCAGTGCTGCGGTGTTCCAGAGGGGATGAATTTGAGGCTGTGATGACTGTGATGTCCCAGAGAGGGGAATAATGCCTCTGTCACCACTGTGGTGTCACAGAGAGGCGTAAATTCGAGTTGTCAGTGCAGTGATGTGATAGAGAGGGGAAAATGGGTCCCTGATTGGTGTGATGTCAGAGAGAGGAAAAAACTGAGACTGCCTCTGCACTGGTGTCACAGAGAGGCATCAATTGGGCCTGTCACTTCTGTGGTGTCACAAAGAGGGGAAAAGTGAGTCTGTCACTGCTGTGGTGTCCCAGAGAGGGGAAAAGTGGAGTGATCACTGTTGTGCAGTCGCAGAGAAAGTTCCACAGGTGCTATGACTTGTCTGTTGCCACAAAGGGGATGGAATTGGGGTTGTTAGGGCTGTGGTGTGCCAGAGAGTCTTCATTTGGTTCTGTCTCTGATGTGATGTCTCAGAGAGTGGAATAATGGGTCTTTGAGCTCCGTGGTGTCACAGAGAGGTGTCAATTGGACTTGTCAGTGCAGTGATCTCCCAGAGAGAGGAAAACTGAGGCTGTCACTCCTGTGGTGACCTAGAGAGGGGAAAAGTGGAGTGATCACTGTTGCGCAGTCCCAGAGAAAGTTCCACAGGTGCTATGACTTGTCTGTTGCCACAAAGGGGATGGAATTGGGGATGTTAGAGCTGTGGTGTTCCAGAGAGTCTTCATTTGGTTCTGTCTCTGATGTGATGTCTCAGAGAGGGGAATAATGGGTCTTTGAGCTCCGTGGTGTCACAGAGAGGTGTCAATTGGACTTGTCAGTGCAGTGATCTCCCAGAGAGAGGAAAAACTGAGTCTGTCACTGCTGTGGTGTCCCAGAGAGGGGAAAAGTGGAGTGATCACTGTTGCGCAGTCCCAGAGAAAGTTCCACTGGTGCTATGACTTGTCTGTTACCACAAAGGGGATGGAATTGGGGTTGTTGGGGCTGTGGTATGACAGAGAGTCTTCATTTGGTTCTGTTTTTGATGTGATGACCCAGAGAAGGGAATAATGGGTCTTTCAGCGCCGTGGTGTCACAGAGAGGTGTCAATTGGACTTGTCACTGCAGTGATCTCCCAGAGAGAGGAAAACTGAGGCTGTCACTGCTGTGGCCTATAGGAGGGGATGAATTCCCACTTGGCTTTGATGTTATGTCACAGAGAGGAGAAACCTGGCACTGTCCCCGCTGGGGTGTTACAGATAGGTGTAAATTGGGCTTGTTCCATCTGTGGTGTGACAGAAAGGGTGAAATTTGGTCTGTCAGTGCTGTGATGTCTTAAAGGGTGGAAACTGGGGTCTTTCACAGCTGTGATGTCCCAGAGAGGCGTAGATTGGGGTGTCCCACTGCTGTGATGTCCCAGAGAGTGGAAAACAGCGGCTATCACAGCTGTGGAGTGTGAGAGAAAGTTCCACAGGTGTTCTGACTTGTCTGTTGCCACAGAGGGGATGCAGTTGGGGATGTCATGGCTATGGTATCAGGGAGAGGTTTGAATTGGTTCTGTCTCTGCTGTGATGTCACAGAGAAGGGAGTAATGAGTCTGTCACCACTGTGGTGTCCCAGAGAGGTGTAAATTGGACTTGTCACTGACTGCAGTGATGTCACAGAGAGGTGAAACTGAGTCCCTCATTTTTGTGATGTCACAGAGAGGAAGAAACTGAGGCTGCCACCACTTTGGTGTCACCAACAGATGTAAGTTGGGCCTGTCACTGCTCTGATGTCACAAATGGAGGACAAGTGGATCAGTCAGTGCTGCGGTGTTCCAGAGGGGATGAATTTGAGGCTGTGATGACTGTGATGTCCCAGAGAGGGGAATAATGCCTCTGTCACCACTGTGGTGTCACAGAGAGGCGTAAATTCGAGTTGTCAGTGCAGTGATGTGATAGAGAGGGGAAAATGGGTCCCTGATTGGTGTGATGTCAGAGAGAGGAAAAAACTGAGACTGCCTCTGCACTGGTGTCACAGAGAGGCATCAATTGGGCCTGTCACTTCTGTGGTGTCACAAAGAGGGGAAAAGTGAGTCTGTCACTGCTGTGGTGTCCCAGAGAGGGGAAAAGTGGAGTGATCACTGTTGTGCAGTCGCAGAGAAAGTTCCACAGGTGCTATGACTTGTCTGTTGCCACAAAGGGGATGGAATTGGGGTTGTTAGGGCTGTGGTGTGACAGAGAGTCTTCATTTGGTTCTGTCTCTGATGTGATGTCTCAGAGAAGGGAATAATGGGTCTTTCAGCGCTGTGGTGTCACAGAGTGGTGTCAATTGGACTTGTCACTGCAGTGATCTCCCAGAGAGAGGAAAACTGAGGCTGTCACTGCTGTGGCCTATAGGAGGGGATGAATTCCCACTTGGCTTTGATGTTATGTCACGGAGAGGAGAAACCTGGCACTGTCACTGCTGGGGTGATACAGATAGGTGTAAATTGGGCTTGTTCCATCTGTGGTGTGACAGAAAGGGTGAAATTTGGTCTGTCAGTGCTGTGATGTCTTAAAGGGTGGAAACTGGGGTCTTTCACAGCTGTGATGTCCCAGAGAGGCGTAGATTGGGGTGTCCCACTGCTGTGATGTCCCCGAGAGGGGAAAACAGGGGCTATCACAGCTGTGGAGTGTGAGAGAAAGTTCCACAGGTGTTCTGACTTGTCTGTTGCCACAGAGGGGATGCAGTTGGGGATGTCATGGCTATGGTATCAGGGAGAGGTTTGAATTGGTTCTGTCTCTGCTGTGATGTCACAGAGAAGGGAATAATGAGTCTGTCACCACTGTGGTGTCCCAGAGAGGTGTAAATTGGACTTGTCACTGACTGCAGTGATGTCACAGAGAGGTGAAACTGAGTCCCTCATTTTTGTGATGTCACAGAGAGGAAGAAACTGAGGCTGCCACCACTTTGGTGTCATCAACAGATGTAAGTTGGGCCTGTCACTGCTCTGATGTCACAAATGGAGGACAAGTGGATCAGTCATTGCTGCGGTGTTACAAAGGGGATGAATTTGAGGCTGTGATGACTGTGATGTCCCAGAGAGGGGAATAATGCCTCTGTCACCACTGTGGTGTCACAGAGAGGCGTAAATTCGAGTTGTCAGTGCAGTGATGTGATAGAGAGGGGAAAATGGGTCCCTGATTGGTGTGATGTCAGAGAGAGGAAAAAACTGAGACTGCCTCTGCACTGGTGTCACAGAGAGGCATCAATTGGGCCTGTGACTTCTGTGGTGTCACAAAGACGGGAAAAGTGAGTCTGTCACTGCTGTGGTGTCCCAGAGAGGGGAAAAGTGGAGTGATCACTGTTGTGCAGTCCCAGAGAAAGTTCCACAGGTGCTATGACTTGTCTGTTGCCACAAAGGGGATGGAATTGGGGTTGTTAGGGCTGTGGTGTGCCAGAGTCTTCATTTGGTTCTGTCTTTGATGTGATGTCCCAGAGAGGGGAATATTGGGTCTTTCAGCGCCGTGGTGTCACCGAGAGGTGTCAATTGGACTTGTCAGTACAGTGATCTCCCAGAGAGGGGAAAAGTGCATCTGTCACTGCTGTGGTGTCCCAGAGAGGGGAACAGTGGAGTGATCACTGTTGTGCAGTCCCAGAGAAAGTTCCACAGGTGCTATGACTTGTCTGTTGCCACAAAGGGGATGGAATTGGGGCTATGGTATGACAGAGAGTCTTCATTTGGTTCTGTCTTTGATGTGATGTCCCAGAGAGGGGAATAATGGGTCTTTGAGCGCCGTGGTGTCACAGAGAGGTGTCAATTGGACTTGTCACTGCAGTGATCTCCCAGAGAGAGGAAAACTGAGGCTGTCACTGCTGTGGCCTATAGGAGGGGATGAATTCCCACTTGGCTTTGATGTTATGTCACGGAGAGGAGAAACCTGGCACTGTCACTGCTGGGGTGATACAGATAGGTGTAAATTGGGCTTGTTCCATCTGTGGTGTGACAGAAAGGGTGAAATTTGGTCTGTCAGTGCTGTGATGTCTTAAAGGGTGGAAACTGGGGTCTTTCACAGCTGTGATGTCCCAGAGAGGGGAAAACAGGGGCTATCACAGCTGTGGAGTGTGAGAGAAAGTTCCACAGGTGTTCTGACTTGTCTGTTGCCACAGAGGGGATGCAGTTGGGGATGTCATGGCTATGGTATCAGGGAGAGGTTTGAATTGGTTCTGTCTCTGCTGTGATGTCACAGAGAAGGGAATAATGAGTCTGTCACCACTGTGGTGTCCCAGAGAGGTGTAAATTGGACTTGTCACTGACTGCAGTGATGTCACAGAGAGGTGAAACTGAGTCCCTCATTTTTGTGATGTCACAGAGAGGAAGAAACTGAGGCTGCCACCACTTTGGTGTCATCAACAGATGTAAGTTGGGCCTGTCACTGCTCTGATGTCACAAATGGAGGACAAGTGGATCAGTCAGTGCTGCGGTGTTCCAGAGGGGATGAATTTGAGGCTGTGATGACTGTGATGTCCCAGAGAGGGGAATAATGCCTCTGTCACCACTGTGGTGTCACAGAGAGGCGTAAATTCGAGTTGTCAGTGCAGTGATGTGATAGAGAGGGGAAAATGGGTCCCTGATTGGTGTGATGTCAGAGAGAGGAAAAAACTGAGACTGCCTCTGCACTGGTGTCACAGAGAGGCATCAATTGGGCCTGTCACTTCTGTGGTGTCACAAAGAGGGGAAAAGTGAGTCTGTCACTGCTGTGGTGTCCCAGAGAGGGGAAAAGTGGAGTGATCACTGTTGTGCAGTCGCAGAGAAAGTTCCACAGGTGCTATGACTTGTCTGTTGCCACAAAGGGGATGGAATTGGGGTTGTTGGGGCTGTGGTGTGACAGAGAGTCTTCATTTGGTTCTGTCTCTGATGTGATGTCTCAGAGAAGGGAATAATGGGTCTTTCAGCGCTGTGGTGTCACAGAGTGGTGTCAATTGGACTTGTCAGTGCAGTGATCTCCCAGAGAGGGGAAAAGTACATCTGTCACTGCTGTGGCCTATAGGAGGGGATGAATTCCCACTTGGCTTTGATGTTATGTCACGGTGAGGAGAAACCTGGCACTGTCACCGCTGGGGTGTTACAGATAGGTGTAAATTGGGCTTGTTCCATCTGTGGTGTGACAGAAAGGGTGAAATTTGGTCTGTCAGTGCTGTGATGTCTTAAAGGGTGGAAACTGGGGTCTTTCACAGCTGTGATGTCCCAGAGAGGCGTAGATTGGGGTGTCCCACTGCTGTGATGTCCCAAAGAGGGGAAAACAGGGGCTATCACAGCTGTGGAGTGTGAGAGAAAGTTCCACAGGTGTTCTGACTTGTCTGTTGCCACAGAGGGGATGCAGTTGGGGATGTCATGGCTATGGTATCAGAGAGAGGTTTGAATTGGTTCTGTCTCTGCTGTGATGTCACAGAGAAGGGAGTAATGAGTCTGTCACCACTGTGGTGTCCCAGAGAGGTGTAAATTGGACTTGTCACTGACTGCAGTGATGTCACAGAGAGGTGAAACTGAGTCCCTCATTTTTGTGATGTCACAGAGAGGAAGAAACTGAGGCTGCCACCACTTTGGTGTCATCAACAGATGTAAGTTGGGCCTGTCACTGCTCTGATGTCACAAATGGAGGACAAGTGGATCAGTCAGTGCTGCGGTGTTCCAGAGGGGATGAATTTGAGGCTGTGATGACTGTGATGTCCCAGAGAGGGGAATAATGCCTCTGTCACCGCTGTGGTGTCACAGAGAGGCGTAAATTCGAGTTGTCAGTGCAGTGATGTGATAGAGAGGGGAAAATGGGTCCCTGATTGGTGTGATGTCAGAGAGAGGAAAAAACTGAGACTGCCTCTGCACTGGTGTCACAGAGAGGCATCAATTGGGCCTGTGACTTCTGTGGTGTCACAAAGAGGGGAAAAGTGAGTCTGTCACTGCTGTGGTGTCCCAGAGAGGGGAAAAGTGGAGTGATCACTGTTGTGCAGTCGCAGAGAAAGTTCCACAGGTGCTATGACTTGTCTGTTACCACAAAGGGGATGGAATTGGGGTTGTTAGGGCTGTGGTATGACAGAGAGTTTTAAATTTGTTCTGATGTGATGTCTCAGAGAGGGGAATAATGGGTCTTTCAGCGCTGTGGTGTCACCGAGAGGTGTCAATTGGACTTGTCAGTGCAGTGATCTCCCAGAGAGAGGAAAACTGAGGCTGTCACTGCTGTGGTGTCCCAGAGAGGGGAAAAGTGGAGTGATCACTGTTGTGCAGTCCCAGAGAAAGTTCCACAGGTGCTATGACTTGTCTGTTGCCACAAAGGGGATGGAATTGGGGTTGTTGGGGCTGTGGTATGACAGAGAGTCTTCATTTGGTTCTGTCTTTGATGTGATGTCCCAGAGAGGGGAATAATGGGTCTTTCAGCGCCGTGGTGTCACAGAGAGGTGTCAATTGGACTTGTCACTGCAGTGATCTCTCAGAGAGAGGAGAACTGAGGCTGTCACTGCTGTGGTGTCCCAGAGAGGGGAAAAGTGGAGTGATCACTGTTGTGCAGTCCCAGAGAAAGTTCCACAGGTGCTATTACTTGTCTGTTGCCACAAAGGGGATGGAATTGGGGCTGTGGTATGACAGAGAGTCTTCATTTGGTTTTGTCTTTGATGTGATGTCCCAGAGAGGGGAATAATGGGTCTTTCAGCGCCGTGGTGTCACCGAGAGGTGTCAATTGGACTTGTCACTGCAGTGATCTCTCAGAGAGAGGAAAACTGAGGCTGTCACTGCTGTGGCCTATAGGAGGGGATGAATTCCCACTTGTCTTTGATGTTATGTCACGGAGAGGAGAAACCTGGCACTGTCACTGCTGGGGTGATACAGATAAGTGTAAATTGGGCTTGTTCCATCTGTGGTGTGACAGAAAGGGTGAAATTTGGTCTGTCAGTGCTGTGATGTCTTAAAGGGTGGAAACTGGGGTCTTTCACTGCTGTGATGTCCCAGAGAGGCGTAGATTGGGGTGTCCCACTGCTGTGATGTCCCAAAGAGGGGAAAACAGGGGCTATCACAGCTGTGGAGTGTGAGAGAAAGTTCCACAGGTTTTCTGACTTGTCTGTTGCCACAGAGGGGATGCAGTTGGGGATGTCATGGCTATGGTATCAGGGAGAGGTTTCAATTGGTTCTGTCTCTGCTGTGATGTCACAGAGAAGGGAATAATGAGTCTGTCACCACTGTGGTGTCCCAGAGAGGTGTAAATTGGACTTGTCACTGACTGCAGTGATGTCACAGAGAGGTGAAACTGAGTCCCTCATTTTTGTGATGTCACAGAGAGGAAGAAACTGAGGCTGCCACCACTTTGGTGTCATCAACAGATGTAAGTTGGGCCTGTCACTGCTCTGATGTCACAAATGGAGGACAAGTGGATCAGTCAGTGCTGCGGTGTTCCAGAGGGGATGAATTTGAGGCTGTGATGACTGTGATGTCCCAGAGAGGGGAATAATGCCTCTGTCACCACTGTGGTGTCACAGAGAGGCGTAAATTCGAGTTGTCAGTGCAGTGATGTGATAGAGAGGGGAAAATGGGTCCCTGATTGGTGTGATGTCAGAGAGAGGAAAAAACTGAGACTGCCTCTGCACTGGTGTCACAGAGAGGCATCAATTGGGCCTGTCACTTCTGTGGTGTCACAAAGAGGGGAAAAGTGAGTCTGTCACTGCTGTGGTGTCCCAGAGAGGGGAAAAGTGGAGTGATCACTGTTGTGCAGTCCCAGAGAAAGTTCCACAGGTGCTATGACTTGTCTGTTGCCACAAAGGGGATGGAATTGGGGTTGTTGGGGCTGTGGTATGACAGAGAGTTTTAAATTTGTTCTGATGTGATGTCTCAGAGAGGGGAATAATGGGTCTTTCAGCGCTGTGGTGTCACCGAGAGGTGTCAATTGGACTTGTCACTGCAGTGATCTCCCAGAGAGAGGAAAACTGAGGCTGTCACTGCTGTGATGTCCCAGAGAGGGGAAAAGTGGAGTGATCACTGTTGTGCAGTCCCAGAGAAAGTTCCACAGGTGCTATGACTTGTCTGTTACCACAAAGGGGATGGAATTGGGGTTGTTAGGGCTGTGGTATGACAGAGAGTTTTAAATTGGTTCTGATGTGATGTCTCAGAGAGGGGAATAATGGGTCTTTCAGCGCCGTGGTGTCACAGAGAGGTGTCAGTTGGACTTGTCAGTGCAGTGATCTCCCAGAGAGAGGAAAACTGAGGCTGTCACTGCTGTGGTGTCCCAGAGAGGGGAAAAGTGGAGTGATCACTGTTGTGCAGTCCCAGAGAAAGTTCCACAGGTGCTATTACTTGTCTGTTGCCACAAAGGGGATGGAATTGGGGCTGTGGTATGACAGAGAGTCTTCATTTGGTTCTGTCTTTGATGTGATGTCCCAGAGAGGGGAATAATGGGTCTTTCAGCGCCGTGGTGTCACAGAGAGGTGTCAATTGGACTTGTCACTGCAGTGATCTCTCAGAGAGAGGAAAACTGAGGCTGTCACTGCTGTGGCCTATAGGAGGGGATGAATTCCCACTTGTCTTTGATGTTATGTCACGGAGAGGAGAAACCTGGCACTGTCACTGCTGGGGTGATACAGATAGGTGTAAATTGGGCTTGTTCCATCTGTGGTGTGACAGAAAGGGTGAAATTTGGTCTGTCAGTGCTGTGATGTCTTAAAGGGTGGAAACTGGGGTCTTTCACTGCTGTGATGTCCCAGAGAGGCGTAGATTGGGGTGTCCCACTGCTGTGATGTCCCAAAGAGGGGAAAACAGGGGCTATCACAGCTGTGGAGTGTGAGAGAAAGTTCCACAGGTTTTCTGACTTGTCTGTTGCCACAGAGGGGATGCAGTTGGGGATGTCATGGCTATGGTATCAGGGAGAGGTTTCAATTGGTTCTGTCTCTGCTGTGATGTCACAGAGAAGGGAATAATGAGTCTGTCACCACTGTGGTGTCCCAGAGAGGTGTAAATTGGACTTGTCACTGACTGCAGTGATGTCACAGAGAGGTGAAACTGAGTCCCTCATTTTTGTGATGTCACAGAGAGGAAGAAACTGAGGCTGCCACCACTTTGGTGTCATCAACAGATGTAAGTTGGGCCTGTCACTGCTCTGATGTCACAAATGGAGGACAAGTGGATCAGTCAGTGCTGCGGTGTTCCAGAGGGGATGAATTTGAGGCTGTGATGACTGTGATGTCCCAGAGAGGGGAATAATGCCTCTGTCACCACTGTGGTGTCACAGAGAGGCGTAAATTCGAGTTGTCAGTGCAGTGATGTGATAGAGAGGGGAAAATGGGTCCCTGATTGGTGTGATGTCAGAGAGAGGAAAAAACTGAGACTGCCTCTGCACTGGTGTCACAGAGAGGCATCAATTGGGCCTGTCACTTCTGTGGTGTCACAAAGAGGGGAAAAGTGAGTCTGTCACTGCTGTGGTGTCCCAGAGAGGGGAAAAGTGGAGTGATCACTGTTGTGCAGTCCCAGAGAAAGTTCCACAGGTGCTATGACTTGTCTGTTGCCACAAAGGGGATGGAATTGGGGTTGTTGGGGCTGTGGTATGACAGAGAGTTTTAAATTTGTTCTGATGTAATGTCTCAGAGAGGGGAATAATGGGTCTTTCAGCGCTGTGGTGTCACAGAGAGGTGTCAATTGGACTTGTCACTGCAGTGATCTCCCAGAGAGAGGAAAACTGAGGCTGTCACTGCTGTGATGTCCCAGAGAGGGGAAAAGTGGAGTGATCACTGTTGTGCAGTCCCAGAGAAAGTTCCACAGGTGCTATGACTTGTCTGTTACCACAAAGGGGATGGAATTGGGGTTGTTAGGGCTGTGGTATGACAGAGAGTTTTAAATTGGTTCTGATGTGATGTCTCAGAGAGGGGAATAATGGGTCTTTCAGCGCCGTGGTGTCACAGAGAGGTGTCAGTTGGACTTGTCAGTGCAGTGATCTCCCAGAGAGAGGAAAACTGAGGCTGTCACTGCTGTGGTGTCCCAGAGAGGGGAAAAGTGGAGTGATCACTGTTGTGCAGTCCCAGAGAAAGTTCCACAGGTGCTATGACTTGTCTGTTGCCACAAAGGGGATGGAATTGGGGTTGTTGGGGCTGTGGTATGACAGAGAGTCTTCATTTGGTTCTGTCTCTGATGTGATGTCTCAGAGAGGGTAATAATGGGTCTTTGAGCTCCGTGGTGTCACAGAGAGGTGTCAATTGGACTTGTCAGTGCAGTGATCTCCCAGAGAGAGGAAAACTGAGGCTGTCACTGCTGTGGCCTATATGAGGGGATGAATTCCCACTTGGCTTTGATGTTATGTCACAGAGAGGAGAAACCTGGAACTGTCACTGCTGGGGTGATACAGATAGGTGTAAATTGGGCTTGTTCCATCTGTGGTGTGACAGAAAGGGTGAAATTTGGTCTGTCAGTGCTGTGATGTCTTAAAGGGTGGAAACTGGGGTCTTTCACAGCTGTGATGTCCCAGAGAGGCGTAGATTGGGGTGTCCCACTGCTGTGATGTCCCAAAGAGGGGAAAACAGGGGCTATCACAGCTGTGGAGTGTGAGAGAAAGTTCCACAGGTGTTCTGACTTGTCTGTTGCCACAGAGGGGATGCAGTTGGGGATGTCATGGCTATGGTATCAGGGAGAGGTTTGAATTGGTTCTGTCTCTGCTGTGATGTCACAGAGAAGGGAGTAATGAGTCTGTCACCACTGTGGTGTCCCAGAGAGGTGTAAATTGGACTTGTCACTGACTGCAGTGATGTCACAGAGAGGTGAAACTGAGTCCCTCATTTTTGTGATGTCACAGAGAGGAAGAAACTGAGGCTGCCACCACTTTGGTGTCATCAACAGATGTAAGTTGGGCCTGTCACTGCTCTGATGTCACAAATGGAGGACAAGTGGATCAGTCAGTGCTGCGGTGTTCCAGAGGGGATGAATTTGAGGCTGTGATGACTGTGATGTCCCAGAGAGGGGAATAATGCCTCTGTCACCACTGTGGTGTCACAGAGAGGCGTAAATTCGAGTTGTCAGTGCAGTGATGTGATAGAGAGGGGAAAATGGGTCCCTGATTAGTGTGATGTCAGAGAGAGGAAAAAACTGAGACTGCCTCTGCACTGGTGTCACAGAGAGGCATCAATTGGGCCTGTCACTTCTGTGGTGTCACAAAGAGCGGAAAAGTGAGTCTGTCACTGCTGTGGTGTCCCAGAGAGGGGAAAAGTGGAGTGATCACTGTTGTGCAGTCCCAGAGAAAGTTCCACAGGTGCTATGACTTGTCTGTTACCACAAAGGGGATGGAATTGGGGTTGTTAGGGCTGTGGTATGACAGAGAGTTTTAAATTGGTTCTGATGTGATGTCCCAGAGAGGGGAATAATGGGTCTTTCAGCGCTGTGGTGTCACAGAGAGGTGTCAATTGGACTTGTCAGTGCAGTGATCTCCCAGAGAGAGGAAAACTGAGGCTGTCACTGCTGTGGTGTCCCAGAGAGGGGAAAAGTGGAGTGATCACTGTTGTGCAGTCCCAGAGAAAGTTCCACAGGTGCTATGACTTGTCTGTTGCCACAAAGGGGATGGAATTGGGGTTGTTGGGGCTGTGGTATGACAGAGAGTCTTCATTTGGTTCTGTCTCTGATGTGATGTCTCAGAGAGGGTAATAATGGGTCTTTGAGCGCCGTGGTGTCACAGAGAGGTGTCAATTGGACTTGTCAGTGCAGTGATCTCCCAGAGAGAGGAAAACTGAGGCTGTCACTGCTGTGGTGTCCCAGAGAGGGGAAAAGTGGTGTGATCACTGTTGTGCAGTCCCAGAGAAAGTTCCACAGGTGCTATGACTTGTCTGTTGCCACAAAGGGGATGGAATTGGGGTTGTTGGGGCTGTGGTATGACAGAGAGTCTTCATTTGGTTCTGTCTTTGATGTGATGACCCAGAGAGGGGAATAATGGGTCTTTCAGCGCTGTGGTATCACCGAGAGGTGTCAATTGGACTTGTCAGTGCAGTGATCTCCCAGAGAGGGGAAAAGTGCATCTGTCACTGCTGTGGTGTCCCAGAGAGGGGAAAAGTGGAGTGATCACTGTTGTGCAGTCCCAGAGAAAGTTCCACAGGTGCTATGACTTGTCTGTTGCCACAAAGGGGATGGAATTGGGGCTGTGGTATGACAGAGAGTCTTCATTTGGTTCTGTCTTTGATGTGATGTCCCAGAGAGGGGAATAATGGGTCTTTGAGCGCCGTGGTGTCACAGAGAGGTGTCAATTGGACTTGTCACTGCAGTGATCTCCCAGAGAGAGGAAAACTGAGGCTGTCACTGCTGTGGCCTATAGGAGGGGATGAATTCCCACTTGGCTTTGATGTTATGTCACAGAGAGGAGAAACCTGGCACTGTCCCCGCTGGGGTGTTACAGATAGGTGTAAATTGGGCTTGTTCCATCTGTGGTGTGACAGAAAGGGTGAAATTTGGTCTGTCAGTGCTGTGATGTCTTAAAGGGTGGAAACTGGGGTCTTTCACTGCTGTGATGTCCCAGAGAGGCGTAGATTGGGGTGTCCCACTGCTGTGATGTCCCAGAGAGGGGAAAACAGGGGCTATCACAGCTGTGGAGTGTGAGAGAAAGTTCCACAGGTGTTCTGACTTGTCTGTTGCCACAGAGGGGATGCAGTTGGGGATGTCATGGCTATGGTATCAGGGAGAGGTTTGAATTGGTTCTGTCTCTGCTGTGATGTCACAGAGAAGGGAATAATGAGTCTGTCACCACTGTGGTGTCCCAGAGAGGTGTAAATTGGACTTGTCACTGACTGCAGTGATGTCACAGAGAGGTGAAACTGAGTCCCTCATTTTTGTGATGTCACAGAGAGGAAGAAACTGAGGCTGCCACCACTTTGGTGTCATCAACAGATGTAAGTTGGGCCTGTCACTGCTCTGATGTCACAAATGGAGGACAAGTGGATCAGTCAGTGCTGCGGTGTTCCAGAGGGGATGAATTTGAGGCTGTGATGACTGTGATGTCCCAGAGAGGGGAATAATGCCTCTGTCACCACTGTGGTGTCACAGAGAGGCGTAAATTCGAGTTGTCAGTGCAGTGATGTGATAGAGAGGGGAAAATGGGTCCCTGATTGGTGTGATGTCAGAGAGAGGAAAAAACTGAGACTGCCTCTGCACTGGTGTCACAGAGAGGCATCAATTGGGCCTGTGACTTCTGTGGTGTCACAAAGAGGGGAAAAGTGAGTCTGTCACTGCTGTGGTGTCCCAGAGAGGGGAAAAGTGGAGTGATCACTGTTGTGCAGTCCCAGAGAAAGTTCCACAGGTGCTATGACTTGTCTGTTGCCACAAAGGGGATGGAATTGGGGTTGTTAGGGCTGTGGTGTGCCAGAGAGTCTTCATTTGGTTCTGTCTCTGATGTGATGTCTCAGAGAGTGGAATAATGGGTCTTTGAGCTCCGTGGTGTCACAGAGAGGTGTCAATTGGACTTGTCACTGCAGTGATCTCTCAGAGAGAGGAAAACTGAGGCTGTCACTGCTGTGGCCTATAGGAGGGGATGAATTCCCACTTGGCTTTGATGTTATGTCACAGAGAGGAGAAACCTGGCACTGTCCCCGCTGGGGTGTTACAGATAGGTGTAAATTGGGCTTGTTCCATCTGTGGTGTGACAGAAAGGGTGAAATTTGGTCTGTCAGTGCTGTGATGTCTTAAAGGGTGGAAACTGGGGTCTTTCACAGCTGTGATGTCCCAGAGAGGCGTAGATTGGGGTGTCCCACTGCTGTGATGTCCCAGAGAGTGGAAAACAGGGGCTATCACAGCTGTGGAGTGTGAGAGAAAGTTCCACAGGTGTTCTGACTTGTCTGTTGCCACAGAGGGGATGCAGTTGGGGATGTCATGGCTATGGTATCAGGGAGAGGTTTGAATTGGTTCTGTCTCTGCTGTGATGTCACAGAGAAGGGAGTAATGAGTCTGTCACCACTGTGGTGTCCCAGAGAGGTGTAAATTGGACTTGTCACTGACTGCAGTGATGTCACAGAGAGGTGAAACTGAGTCCCTCATTTTTGTGATGTCACAGAGAGGAAGAAACTGAGGCTGCCACCACTTTGGTGTCACCAACAGATGTAAGTTGGGCCTGTCACTGCTCTGATGTCACAAATGGAGGACAAGTGGATCAGTCAGTGCTGCGGTGTTCCAGAGGGGATGAATTTGAGGCTGTGATGACTGTGATGTCCCAGAGAGGGGAATAATGCCTCTGTCACCACTGTGGTGTCACAGAGAGGCGTAAATTCGAGTTGTCAGTGCAGTGATGTGATAGAGAGGGGAAAATGGGTCCCTGATTGGTGTGATGTCAGAGAGAGGAAAAAACTGAGACTGCCTCTGCACTGGTGTCACAGAGAGGCATCAATTGGGCCTGTCACTTCTGTGGTGTCACAAAGAGGGGAAAAGTGAGTCTGTCACTGCTGTGGTGTCCCAGAGAGGGGAAAAGTGGAGTGATCACTGTTGTGCAGTCGCAGAGAAAGTTCCACAGGTGCTATGACTTGTCTGTTGCCACAAAGGGGATGGAATTGGGGTTGTTAGGGCTGTGGTGTGCCAGAGTCTTCATTTGGTTCTGTCTTTGATGTGATGTCCCAGAGAGGGGAATATTGGGTCTTTCAGCGCCGTGGTGTCACCGAGAGGTGTCAATTGGACTTGTCAGTACAGTGATCTCCCAGAGAGGGGAAAAGTGCATCTGTCACTGCTGTGGTGTCCCAGAGAGGGGAACAGTGGAGTGATCACTGTTGTGCAGTCCCAGAGAAAGTTCCACAGGTGCTATGACTTGTCTGTTGCCACAAAGGGGATGGAATTGGGGCTATGGTATGACAGAGAGTCTTCATTTGGTTCTGTCTTTGATGTGATGTCCCAGAGAGGGGAATAATGGGTCTTTGAGCGCCGTGGTGTCACAGAGAGGTGTCAATTGGACTTGTCACTGCAGTGATCTCCCAGAGAGAGGAAAACTGAGGCTGTCACTGCTGTGGCCTATAGGAGGGGATGAATTCCCACTTGGCTTTGATGTTATGTCACGGAGAGGAGAAACCTGGCACTGTCACTGCTGGGGTGATACAGATAGGTGTAAATTGGGCTTGTTCCATCTGTGGTGTGACAGAAAGGGTGAAATTTGGTCTGTCAGTGCTGTGATGTCTTAAAGGGTGGAAACTGGGGTCTTTCACAGCTGTGATGTCCCAGAGAGGCGTAGATTGGGGTGTCCCACTGCTGTGATGTCCCCGAGAGGGGAAAACAGGGGCTATCACAGCTGTGGAGTGTGAGAGAAAGTTCCACAGGTGTTCTGACTTGTCTGTTGCCACAGAGGGGATGCAGTTGGGGATGTCATGGCTATGGTATCAGGGAGAGGTTTGAATTGGTTCTGTCTCTGCTGTGATGTCACAGAGAAGGGAATAATGAGTCTGTCACCACTGTGGTGTCCCAGAGAGGTGTAAATTGGACTTGTCACTGACTGCAGTGATGTCACAGAGAGGTGAAACTGAGTCCCTCATTTTTGTGATGTCACAGAGAGGAAGAAACTGAGGCTGCCACCACTTTGGTGTCATCAACAGATGTAAGTTGGGCCTGTCACTGCTCTGATGTCACAAATGGAGGACAAGTGGATCAGTCATTGCTGCGGTGTTACAAAGGGGATGAATTTGAGGCTGTGATGACTGTGATGTCCCAGAGAGGGGAATAATGCCTCTGTCACCACTGTGGTGTCACAGAGAGGCGTAAATTCGAGTTGTCAGTGCAGTGATGTGATAGAGAGGGGAAAATGGGTCCCTGATTGGTGTGATGTCAGAGAGAGGAAAAAACTGAGACTGCCTCTGCACTGGTGTCACAGAGAGGCATCAATTGGGCCTGTCACTTCTGTGGTGTCACAAAGAGGGGAAAAGTGAGTCTGTCACTGCTGTGGTGTCCCAGAGAGGGGAAAAGTGGAGTGATCACTGTTGTGCAGTCCCAGAGAAAGTTCCACAGGTGCTATGACTTGTCTGTTGCCACAAAGGGGATGGAATTGGGGTTGTTAGGGCTGTGGTGTGCCAGAGAGTCTTCATTTGGTTCTGTCTCTGATGTGATGTCTCAGAGAGGGTAATAATGGGTCTTTCAGCGCCGTGGTGTCACAGAGAGGTGTCAATTGGACTTGTCACTGCAGTGATCTCCCAGAGAGAGGAAAACTGAGGCTGTCACTGCTGTGGCCTATAGGAGGGGATGAATTCCCACTTGTCTTTGATGTTATGTCACGGAGAGGAGAAACCTGGCACTGTCACTGCTGGGGTGATACAGATAGGTGTAAATTGGGCTTGTTCCATCTGTGGTGTGACAGAAAGGGTGAAATTTGGTCTGTCAGTGCTGTGATGTCTTAAAGGGTGGAAACTGGGGTCTTTCACTGCTGTGATGTCCCAGAGAGGCGTAGATTGGGGTGTCCCACTGCTGTGATGTCCCAAAGAGGGGAAAACAGGGGCTATCACAGCTGTGGAGTGTGAGAGAAAGTTCCACAGGTGTTCTGACTTGTCTGTTGCCACAGAGGGGATGCAGTTGGGGATGTCATGGCTATGGTATCAGAGAGAGGTTTGAATTGGTTCTGTCTCTGCTGTGATGTCACAGAGAAGGGAGTAATGAGTCTGTCACCACTGTGGTGTCCCAGAGAGGTGTAAATTGGACTTGTCACTGACTGCAGTGATGTCACAGAGAGGTGAAACTGAGTCCCTCATTTTTGTGATGTCACAGAGAGGAAGAAACTGAGGCTGCCACCACTTTGGTGTCATCAACAGATGTAAGTTGGGCCTGTCACTGCTCTGATGTCACAAATGGAGGACAAGTGGATCAGTCAGTGCTGCGGTGTTCCAGAGGGGATGAATTTGAGGCTGTGATGACTGTGATGTCCCAGAGAGGGGAATAATGCCTCTGTCACCGCTGTGGTGTCACAGAGAGGCGTAAATTCGAGTTGTCAGTGCAGTGATGTGATAGAGAGGGGAAAATGGGTCCCTGATTGGTGTGATGTCAGAGAGAGGAAAAAACTGAGACTGCCTCTGCACTGGTGTCACAGAGAGGCATCAATTGGGCCTGTGACTTCTGTGGTGTCACAAAGAGGGGAAAAGTGAGTCTGTCACTGCTGTGGTGTCCCAGAGAGGGGAAAAGTGGAGTGATCACTGTTGTGCAGTCGCAGAGAAAGTTCCACAGGTGCTATGACTTGTCTGTTACCACAAAGGGGATGGAATTGGGGTTGTTAGGGCTGTGGTATGACAGAGAGTTTTAAATTTGTTCTGATGTGATGTCTCAGAGAGGGGAATAATGGGTCTTTCAGCGCTGTGGTGTCACCGAGAGGTGTCAATTGGACTTGTCAGTGCAGTGATCTCCCAGAGAGAGGAAAACTGAGGCTGTCACTGCTGTGGTGTCCCAGAGAGGGGAAAAGTGGAGTGATCACTGTTGTGCAGTCCCAGAGAAAGTTCCACAGGTGCTATGACTTGTCTGTTGCCACAAAGGGGATGGAATTGGGGTTGTTGGGGCTGTGGTATGACAGAGAGTCTTCATTTGGTTCTGTCTTTGATGTGATGTCCCAGAGAGGGGAATAATGGGTCTTTCAGCGCCGTGGTGTCACAGAGAGGTGTCAATTGGACTTGTCACTGCAGTGATCTCTCAGAGAGAGGAAAACTGAGGCTGTCACTGCTGTGGTGTCCCAGAGAGGGGAAAAGTGGAGTGATCACTGTTGTGCAGTCCCAGAGAAAGTTCCACAGGTGCTATGACTTGTCTGTTGCCACAAAGGGGATGGAATTGGGGCTGTGGTATGACAGAGAGTCTTCATTTGGTTCTGTCTTTGATGTGATGTCCCAGAGAGGGGAATAATGGGTCTTTCAGCGCCGTGGTGTCACCGAGAGGTGTCAATTGGACTTGTCACTGCAGTGATCTCTCAGAGAGAGGAAAACTGAGGCTGTCACTGCTGTGGCCTATAGGAGGGGATGAATTCCCACTTGGCTTTGATGTTATGTCACAGAGAGGAGAAACCTGGCACTGTCACTGCTGGGGTGATACAGATAGGTGTAAATTGGGCTTGTTCCATCTGTGGTGTGACAGAAAGGGTGAAATTTGGTCTGTCAGTGCTGTGATGTCTTAAAGGGTGGAAACTGGGGTCTTTCACTGCTGTGATGTTCCAGAGAGGCGTAGATTGGGGTGTCCCACTGCTGTGATGTCCCAAAGAGGGGAAAACAGGGGCTATCACAGCTGTGGAGTGTGAGAGAAAGTTCCACAGGTTTTCTGACTTGTCTGTTGCCACAGAGGGGATGCAGTTGGGGATGTCATGGCTATGGTATCAGGGAGAGGTTTCAATTGGTTCTGTCTCTGCTGTGATGTCACAGAGAAGGGAATAATGAGTCTGTCACCACTGTGGTGTCCCAGAGAGGTGTAAATTGGACTTGTCACTGACTGCAGTGATGTCACAGAGAGGTGAAACTGAGTCCCTCATTTTTGTGATGTCACAGAGAGGAAGAAACTGAGGCTGCCACCACTTTGGTGTCATCAACAGATGTAAGTTGGGCCTGTCACTGCTCTGATGTCACAAATGGAGGACAAGTGGATCAGTCAGTGCTGCGGTGTTCCAGAGGGGATGAATTTGAGGCTGTGATGACTGTGATGTCCCAGAGAGGGGAATAATGCCTCTGTCACCACTGTGGTGTCACAGAGAGGCGTAAATTCGAGTTGTCAGTGCAGTGATGTGATAGAGAGGGGAAAATGGGTCCCTGATTGGTGTGATGTCAGAGAGAGGAAAAAACTGAGACTGCCTCTGCACTGGTGTCACAGAGAGGCATCAATTGGGCCTGTCACTTCTGTGGTGTCACAAAGAGGGGAAAAGTGAGTCTGTCACTGCTGTGGTGTCCCAGAGAGGGGAAAAGTGGAGTGATCACTGTTGTGCAGTCCCAGAGAAAGTTCCACAGGTGCTATGACTTGTCTGTTGCCACAAAGGGGATGGAATTGGGGTTGTTGGGGCTGTGGTATGACAGAGAGTTTTAAATTTGTTCTGATGTGATGTCTCAGAGAGGGGAATAATGGGTCTTTCAGCGCCGTGGTGTCACAGAGAGGTGTCAATTGGACTTGTCACTGCAGTGATCTCCCAGAGAGAGGAAAACTGAGGCTGTCACTGCTGTGATGTCCCAGAGAGGGGAAAAGTGGAGTGATCACTGTTGTGCAGTCCCAGAGAAAGTTCCACAGGTGCTATGACTTGTCTGTTACCACAAAGGGGATGGAATTGGGGTTGTTAGGGCTGTGGTATGACAGAGAGTTTTAAATTGGTTCTGATGTGATGTCTCAGAGAGGGGAATAATGGGTCTTTCAGCGCCGTGGTGTCACAGAGAGGTGTCAGTTGGACTTGTCAGTGCAGTGATCTCCCAGAGAGAGGAAAACTGAGGCTGTCACTGCTGTGGTGTCCCAGAGAGGGGAAAAGTGGAGTGATCACTGTTGTGCAGTCCCAGAGAAAGTTCCACAGGTGCTATGACTTGTCTGTTGCCACAAAGGGGATGGAATTGGGGTTGTTGGGGCTGTGGTATGACAGAGAGTCTTCATTTGGTTCTGTCTCTGATGTGATGTCTCAGAGAGGGTAATAATGGGTCTTTGAGCTCCGTGGTGTCACAGAGAGGTGTCAATTGGACTTGTCAGTGCAGTGATCTCCCAGAGAGAGGAAAACTGAGGCTGTCACTGCTGTGGCCTATAGGAGGGGATGAATTCCCACTTGGCTTTGATGTTATGTCACAGAGAGGAGAAACCTGGAACTGTCACTGCTGGGGTGATACAGATAGGTGTAAATTGGGCTTGTTCCATCTGTGGTGTGACAGAAAGGGTGAAATTTGGTCTGTCAGTGCTGTGATGTCTTAAAGGGTGGAAACTGGGGTCTTTCACAGCTGTGATGTCCCAGAGAGGCGTAGATTGGGGTGTCCCACTGCTGTGATGTCCCAAAGAGGGGAAAACAGGGGCTATCACAGCTGTGGAGTGTGAGAGAAAGTTCCACAGGTGTTCTGACTTGTCTGTTGCCACAGAGGGGATGCAGTTGGGGATGTCATGGCTATGGTATCAGGGAGAGGTTTGAATTGGTTCTGTCTCTGCTGTGATGTCACAGAGAAGGGAGTAATGAGTCTGTCACCACTGTGGTGTCCCAGAGAGGTGTAAATTGGACTTGTCACTGACTGCAGTGATGTCACAGAGAGGTGAAACTGAGTCCCTCATTTTTGTGATGTCACAGAGAGGAAGAAACTGAGGCTGCCACCACTTTGGTGTCATCAACAGATGTAAGTTGGGCCTGTCACTGCTCTGATGTCACAAATGGAGGACAAGTGGATCAGTCAGTGCTGCGGTGTTCCAGAGGGGATGAATTTGAGGCTGTGATGACTGTGATGTCCCAGAGAGGGGAATAATGCCTCTGTCACCACTGTGGTGTCACAGAGAGGCGTAAATTCGAGTTGTCAGTGCAGTGATGTGATAGAGAGGGGAAAATGGGTCCCTGATTAGTGTGATGTCAGAGAGAGGAAAAAACTGAGACTGCCTCTGCACTGGTGTCACAGAGAGGCATCAATTGGGCCTGTCACTTCTGTGGTGTCACAAAGAGCGGAAAAGTGAGTCTGTCACTGCTGTGGTGTCCCAGAGAGGGGAAAAGTGGAGTGATCACTGTTGTGCAGTCCCAGAGAAAGTTCCACAGGTGCTATGACTTGTCTGTTACCACAAAGGGGATGGAATTGGGGTTGTTAGGGCTGTGGTATGACAGAGAGTTTTAAATTGGTTCTGATGTGATGTCTCAGAGAGGGGAATAATGGGTCTTTCAGCGCTGTGGTGTCACAGAGAGGTGTCAATTGGACTTGTCAGTGCAGTGATCTCCCAGAGAGAGGAAAACTGAGGCTGTCACTGCTGTGGTGTCCCAGAGAGGGGAAAAGTGGAGTGATCACTGTTGTGCAGTCCCAGAGAAAGTTCCACAGGTGCTATGACTTGTCTGTTGCCACAAAGGGGATGGAATTGGGGTTGTTGGGGCTGTGGTATGACAGAGAGTCTTCATTTGGTTCTGTCTCTGATGTGATGTCTCAGAGAAGGGAATAATGGGTCTTTCAGCGCCGTGGTGTCACAGAGAGGTGTCAATTGGACTTGTCACTGCAGTGATCTCCCAGAGAGAGGAAAACTGAGGCTGTCACTGCTGTGGCCTATAGGAGGGGATGAATTCCCACTTGGCTTTGATGTTATGTCACAGAGAGGAGAAACCTGGCACTGTCACTGCTGGGGTGATACAGATAGGTGTAAATTGGGCTTGTTCCATCTGTGGTGTGACAGAAAGGGTGAAATTTGGTCTGTCAGTGCTGTGATGTCTTAAAGGGTGGAAACTGGGGTCTTTCACAGCTGTGATGTCCCAGAGAGGCGTAGATTGGGGTGTCCCACTGCTGTGATGTCCCAAAGAGGGGAAAACAGGGGCTATCACAGCTGTGGAGTGTGAGAGAAAGTTCCACAGGTGTTCTGACTTGTCTGTTGCCACAGAGGGGATGCAGTTGGGGATGTCATGGCTATGGTATCAGAGAGAGGTTTGAATTGGTTCTGTCTCTGCTGTGATGTCACAGAGAAGGGAATAATGAGTCTGTCACCACTGTGGTGTCCCAGAGAGGTGTAAATTGGACTTGTCACTGACTGCAGTGATGTCACAGAGAGGTGAAACTGAGTCCCTCATTTTTGTGATGTCACAGAGAGGAAGAAACTGAGGCTGCCACCACTTTGGTGTCATCAACAGATGTAAGTTGGGCCTGTCACTGCTCTGATGTCACAAATGGAGGACAAGTGGATCAGTCAGTGCTGCGGTGTTCCAGAGGGGATGAATTTGAGGCTGTGATGACTGTGATGTCCCAGAGAGGGGAATAATGCCTCTGTCACCACTGTGGTGTCACAGAGAGGCGTAAATTCGAGTTGTCAGTGCAGTGATGTGATAGAGAGGGGAAAATGGGTCCCTGATTGGTGTGATGTCAGAGAGAGGAAAAAACTGAGACTGCCTCTGCACTGGTGTCACAGAGAGGCATCAATTGGGCCTGTGACTTCTGTGGTGTCACAAAGAGGGGAAAAGTGAGTCTGTCACTGCTGTGGTGTCCCAGAGAGGGGAAAAGTGTATTGATCACTGTTGTGCAGTCCCAGAGAAAGTTCCACAGGTGCTATGACTTGTCTGTTACCACAAAGGGGATGGAATTGGGGTTGTTAGGGCTGTGGTATGACAGAGAGTTTTAAATTTGTTCTGATATGATGTCTCAGAGAGGGGAATAATGGGTCTTTCAGCGCCGTGGTGTCACAGAGAGGTGTCAATTGGACTTGTCAGTGCAGTGATCTCCCAGAGAGAGGAAAACTGAGGCTGTCACTGCTGTGGTGTCCCAGAGAGGGGAAAAGTGGAGTGATCACTGTTGTGCAGTCCCAGAGAAAGTTCCACAGGTGCTATTACTTGTCTGTTGCCACAAAGGGGATGGAATTGGGGCTGTGGTATGACAGAGAGTCTTCATTTGGTTCTGTCTTTGATGTGATGTCCCAGAGAGGGGAATAATGGGTCTTTCAGCGCCGTGGTGTCACAGAGAGGTGTCAATTGGACTTGTCACTGCAGTGATCTCTCAGAGAGAGGAAAACTGAGGCTGTCACTGCTGTGGTGTCCCAGAGAGGGGAAAAGTGGAGTGATCACTGTTGTGCAGTCCCAGAGAAAGTTCCACAGGTGCTATTACTTGTCTGTTGCCACAAAGGGGATGGAATTGGGGCTGTGGTATGACAGAGAGTCTTCATTTGGTTCTGTCTTTGATGTGATGTCCCAGAGAGGGGAATAATGGGTCTTTCAGCGCCGTGGTGTCACCGAGAGGTGTCAATTGGACTTGTCACTGCAGTGATCTCTCAGAGAGAGGAAAACTGAGGCTGTCACTGCTGTGGCCTATAGGAGGGGATGAATTCCCACTTGTCTTTGATGTTATGTCACGGAGAGGAGAAACCTGGCACTGTCACTGCTGGGGTGATACAGATAGGTGTAAATTGGGCTTGTTCCATCTGTGGTGTGACAGAAAGGGTGAAATTTGGTCTGTCAGTGCTGTGATGTCTTAAAGGGTGGAAACTGGGGTCTTTCACTGCTGTGATGTCCCAGAGAGGCGTAGATTGGGGTGTCCCACTGCTGTGATGTCCCAAAGAGGGGAAAACAGGGGCTATCACAGCTGTGGAGTGTGAGAGAAAGTTCCACAGGTTTTCTGACTTGTCTGTTGCCACAGAGGGGATGCAGTTGGGGATGTCATGGCTATGGTATCAGGGAGAGGTTTCAATTGGTTCTGTCTCTGCTGTGATGTCACAGAGAAGGGAATAATGAGTCTGTCACCACTGTGGTGTCCCAGAGAGGTGTAAATTGGACTTGTCACTGACTGCAGTGATGTCACAGAGAGGTGAAACTGAGTCCCTCATTTTTGTGATGTCACAGAGAGGAAGAAACTGAGGCTGCCACCACTTTGGTGTCATCAACAGATGTAAGTTGGGCCTGTCACTGCTCTGATGTCACAAATGGAGGACAAGTGGATCAGTCAGTGCTGCGGTGTTCCAGAGGGGATGAATTTGAGGCTGTGATGACTGTGATGTCCCAGAGAGGGGAATAATGCCTCTGTCACCACTGTGGTGTCACAGAGAGGCGTAAATTCGAGTTGTCAGTGCAGTGATGTGATAGAGAGGGGAAAATGGGTCCCTGATTGGTGTGATGTCAGAGAGAGGAAAAAACTGAGACTGCCTCTGCACTGGTGTCACAGAGAGGCATCAATTGGGCCTGTCACTTCTGTGGTGTCACAAAGAGGGGAAAAGTGAGTCTGTCACTGCTGTGGTGTCCCAGAGAGGGGAAAAGTGGAGTGATCACTGTTGTGCAGTCCCAGAGAAAGTTCCACAGGTGCTATGACTTGTCTGTTGCCACAAAGGGGATGGAATTGGGGTTGTTGGGGCTGTGGTATGACAGAGAGTTTTAAATTTGTTCTGATGTGATGTCTCAGAGAGGGGAATAATGGGTCTTTCAGCGCCGTGGTGTCACAGAGAGGTGTCAGTTGGACTTGTCAGTGCAGTGATCTCCCAGAGAGAGGAAAACTGAGGCTGTCACTGCTGTGGTGTCCCAGAGAGGGGAAAAGTGGAGTGATCACTGTTGTGCAGTCCCAGAGAAAGTTCCACAGGTGCTATGACTTGTCTGTTGCCACAAAGGGGATGGAATTGGGGTTGTTGGGGCTGTGGTATGACAGAGAGTCTTCATTTGGTTCTGTCTCTGATGTGATGTCTCAGAGAGGGTAATAATGGGTCTTTGAGCTCCGTGGTGTCACAGAGAGGTGTCAATTGGACTTGTCAGTGCAGTGATCTCCCAGAGAGAGGAAAACTGAGGCTGTCACTGCTGTGGCCTATAGGAGGGGATGAATTCCCACTTGGCTTTGATGTTATGTCACAGAGAGGAGAAACCTGGAACTGTCACTGCTGGGGTGATACAGATAGGTGTAAATTGGGCTTGTTCCATCTGTGGTGTGACAGAAAGGGTGAAATTTGGTCTGTCAGTGCTGTGATGTCTTAAAGGGTGGAAACTGGGGTCTTTCACAGCTGTGATGTCCCAGAGAGGCGTAGATTGGGGTGTCCCACTGCTGTGATGTCCCAAAGAGGGGAAAACAGGGGCTATCACAGCTGTGGAGTGTGAGAGAAAGTTCCACAGGTGTTCTGACTTGTCTGTTGCCACAGAGGGGATGCAGTTGGGGATGTCATGGCTATGGTATCAGGGAGAGGTTTGAATTGGTTCTGTCTCTGCTGTGATGTCACAGAGAAGGGAGTAATGAGTCTGTCACCACTGTGGTGTCCCAGAGAGGTGTAAATTGGACTTGTCACTGACTGCAGTGATGTCACAGAGAGGTGAAACTGAGTCCCTCATTTTTGTGATGTCACAGAGAGGAAGAAACTGAGGCTGCCACCACTTTGGTGTCATCAACAGATGTAAGTTGGGCCTGTCACTGCTCTGATGTCACAAATGGAGGACAAGTGGATCAGTCAGTGCTGCGGTGTTCCAGAGGGGATGAATTTGAGGCTGTGATGACTGTGATGTCCCAGAGAGGGGAATAATGCCTCTGTCAGCACTGTGGTGTCACAGAGAGGCGTAAATTCGAGTTGTCAGTGCAGTGATGTGATAGAGAGGGGAAAATGGGTCCCTGATTGGTGTGATTTCAGAGAGAGGAAAAAACTGAGACTGCCTCTGCACTGGTGTCACAGAGAGGCATCAATTGGGCCTGTCACTTCTGTGGTGTCACAAAGAGGGGAAAAGTGAGTCTGTCACTGCTGTGGTGTCCCAGAGAGGGGAAAAGTGGAGTGATCACTGTTGTGCAGTCCCAGAGAAAGTTCCACAGGTGCTATGACTTGTCTGTTGCCACAAAGGGGATGGAATTGGGGTTGTTAGGGCTGTGGTATGACAGAGAGTTTTAAATTGGTTCTGATGTGATGTCTCAGAGAGGGGAATAATGGGTCTTTCAGCGCTGTGGTGTCACAGAGAGGTGTCAATTGGACTTGTCAGTGCAGTGATCTCCCAGAGAGAGGAAAACTGAGGCTGTCACTGCTGTGGTGTCCCAGAGAGGGGAAAAGTGGAGTGATCACTGTTGTGCAGTCCCAGAGAAAGTTCCACAGGTGCTATGACTTGTCTGTTGCCACAAATGGGATGGAATTGGGGCTGTGGTATGACAGAGAGTCTTCATTTGGTTCTGTCTTTGATGTGATGTCCCAGAGAGGGGAATAATGGGTCTTTCAGCGCCGTGGTGTCACAGAGAGGTATCAATTGGACTTGTCAGTGCAGTGATCTCCCAGAGAGAGGAAAACTGAGGCTGTCACTGCTGTGGTGTCCCAGAGAGGGGAAAAGTGGAGTGATCACTGTTGTGCAGTCCCAGAGAAAGTTCCACAGGTGCTATGACTTGTCTGTTGCCACAAAGGGGATGGAATTGGGGTTGTTGGGGCTGTGGTATGACAGAGAGTCTTCATTTGGTTCTGTCTCTGATGTGATGTCCCAGAGAGGGTAATAATGGGTCTTTGAGCTCCGTGGTGTCACAGAGAGGTGTCAATTGGACTTGTCACTGCAGTGATCTCCCAGAGAGAGGAAAACTGAGGCTGTCACTGCTGTGGCCTATAGGAGGGGATGAATTCCCACTTGGCTTTGATGTTATGTCACAGAGAGGAGAAACCTGGCACTGTCACTGCTGGGGTGATACAGATAGGTGTAAATTGGGCTTGTTCCATCTGTGGTGTGACAGAAAGGGTGAAATTTGGTCTGTCAGTGCTGTGATGTCTTAAAGGGTGGAAACTGGGGTCTTTCACTGCTGTGATGTCCCAGAGAGGCGTAGATTGGGGTGTCCCACTGCTGTGATGTCCCAAAGAGGGGAAAACAGGGGCTATCACAGCTGTGGAGTGTGAGAGAAAGTTCCACAGGTGTTCTGACTTGTCTGTTGCCACAGAGGGGATGCAGTTGGGGATGTCATGGCTATGGTATCAGGGAGAGGTTTGAATTGGTTCTGTCTCTGCTGTGATGTCACAGAGAAGGGAGTAATGAGTCTGTCACCACTGTGGTGTCCCAGAGAGGTGTAAATTGGACTTGTCACTGACTGCAGTGATGTCACAGAGAGGTGAAACTGAGTCCCTCATTTTTGTGATGTCACAGAGAGGAAGAAACTGAGGCTGCCACCACTTTGGTGTCATCAACAGATGTAAGTTGGGCCTGTCACTGCTCTGATGTCACAAATGGAGGACAAGTGGATCAGTCAGTGCTGCGGTGTTCCAGAGGGGATGAATTTGAGGCTGTGATGACTGTGATGTCCCAGAGAGGGGAATAATGCCTCTGTCAGCACTGTGGTGTCACAGAGAGGCGTAAATTCGAGTTGTCAGTGCAGTGATGTGATAGAGAGGGGAAAATGGGTCCCTGATTGGTGTGATGTCAGAGAGAGGAAAAAACTGAGACTGCCTCTGCACTGGTGTCACAGAGAGGCATCAATTGGGCCTGTGACTTCTGTGGTGTCACAAAGAGAGGAAAACTGAGGCTGTCACTGCTGTGGTGTCCCAGAGAGGGGAAAAGTGGAGTGATCACTGTTGTGCAGTCCCAGAGAAAGTTCCACAGGTGCTATGACTTGTCTGTTGCCACGAAGGGGATGGAATTGGGGTTGTTAGGGCTGTGGTATGACAGAGAGTTTTAAATTTGTTCTGTCTCTGATGTGATGTCTCAGAGAGGGGAATAATGGGTCTTTCAGCGCTGTGGTGTCACAGAGAGGTGTCAATTGGACTTGTCAGTGCAGTGATCTCCCAGAGAGAGGAAAACTGAGGCTGTCACTGCTGTGGTGTCCCAGAGAGGGGAAAAGTGGAGTGATCACTGTTGTGCAGTCCCAGAGAAAGTTCCACAGGTGCTATGACTTGTCTGTTGCCACAAAGGGGATGGAATTGGGGTTGTTGGGGCTGTGGTATGACAGAGAGTTTTAAATTTGTTCTGATGTGATGTCTCAGAGAGGGGAATAATGGGTCTTTCAGCGCCGTGGTGTCACAGAGAGGTGTCAATTGGACTTGTCAGTGCAGTGATCTCCCAGAGAGAGGAAAACTGAGGCTGTCACTGCTGTGGCCTATAGGAGGGGATGAATTCCCACTTGGCTTTGATGTTATGTCACAGAGAGGAGAAACCTGGCACTGTCACTGCTGGGGTGATACAGATAGGTGTAAATTGGGCTTGTTCCATCTGTGGTGTGACAGAAAGGGTGAAATTTGGTCTGTCAGTGCTGTGATGTCTTAAAGGGTGGAAACTGGGGTCTTTCACAGCTGTGATGTCCCAGAGAGGCGTAGATTGGGGTGTCCCACTGCTGTGATGTCCCAAAGAGGGGAAAACAGGGGCTATCACAGCTGTGGAGTGTGAGAGAAAGTTCCACAGGTGTTCTGACTTGTCTGTTGCCACAGAGGGGATGCAGTTGGGGATGTCATGGCTATGGTATCAGAGAGAGGTTTGAATTGGTTCTGTCTCTGCTGTGATGTCACAGAGAAGGGAATAATGAGTCTGTCACCACTGTGGTGTCCCAGAGAGGTGTAAATTGGACTTGTCACTGACTGCAGTGATGTCACAGAGAGGTGAAACTGAGTCCCTCATTTTTGTGATGTCACAGAGAGGAAGAAACTGAGGCTGCCACCACTTTGGTGTCATCAACAGATGTAAGTTGGGCCTGTCACTGCTCTGATGTCACAAATGGAGGACAAGTGGATCAGTCAGTGCTGCGGTGTTCCAGAGGGGATGAATTTGAGGCTGTGATGACTGTGATGTCCCAGAGAGGGGAATAATGCCTCTGTCACCACTGTGGTGTCACAGAGAGGCGTAAATTCGAGTTGTCAGTGCAGTGATGTGATAGAGAGGGGAAAATGGGTCCCTGATTGGTGTGATGTCAGAGAGAGGAAAAAACTGAGACTGCCTCTGCACTGGTGTCACAGAGAGGCATCAATTGGGCCTGTGACTTCTGTGGTGTCACAAAGAGGGGAAAAGTGAGTCTGTCACTGCTGTGGTGTCCCAGAGAGGGGAAAAGTGTATTGATCACTGTTGTGCAGTCCCAGAGAAAGTTCCACAGGTGCTATGACTTGTCTGTTACCACAAAGGGGATGGAATTGGGGTTGTTAGGGCTGTGGTATGACAGAGAGTTTTAAATTTGTTCTGATATGATGTCTCAGAGAGGGGAATAATGGGTCTTTCAGCGCCGTGGTGTCACAGAGAGGTGTCAATTGGACTTGTCAGTGCAGTGATCTCCCAGAGAGAGGAAAACTGAGGCTGTCACTGCTGTGGTGTCCCAGAGAGGGGAAAAGTGGAGTGATCACTGTTGTGCAGTCCCAGAGAAAGTTCCACAGGTGCTATTACTTGTCTGTTGCCACAAAGGGGATGGAATTGGGGCTGTGGTATGACAGAGAGTCTTCATTTGGTTCTGTCTTTGATGTGATGTCCCAGAGAGGGGAATAATGGGTCTTTCAGCGCCGTGGTGTCACAGAGAGGTGTCAATTGGACTTGTCACTGCAGTGATCTCTCAGAGAGAGGAAAACTGAGGCTGTCACTGCTGTGGTGTCCCAGAGAGGGGAAAAGTGGAGTGATCACTGTTGTGCAGTCCCAGAGAAAGTTCCACAGGTGCTATTACTTGTCTGTTGCCACAAAGGGGATGGAATTGGGGCTGTGGTATGACAGAGAGTCTTCATTTGGTTCTGTCTTTGATGTGATGTCCCAGAGAGGGGAATAATGGGTCTTTCAGCGCCGTGGTGTCACCGAGAGGTGTCAATTGGACTTGTCACTGCAGTGATCTCTCAGAGAGAGGAAAACTGAGGCTGTCACTGCTGTGGCCTATAGGAGGGGATGAATTCCCACTTGTCTTTGATGTTATGTCACGGAGAGGAGAAACCTGGCACTGTCACTGCTGGGGTGATACAGATAGGTGTAAATTGGGCTTGTTCCATCTGTGGTGTGACAGAAAGCGTGAAATTTGGTCTGTCAGTGCTGTGATGTCTTAAAGGGTGGAAACTGGGGTCTTTCACTGCTGTGATGTCCCAGAGAGGCGTAGATTGGGGTGTCCCACTGCTGTGATGTCCCAAAGAGGGGAAAACAGGGGCTATCACAGCTGTGGAGTGTGAGAGAAAGTTCCACAGGTTTTCTGACTTGTCTGTTGCCACAGAGGGGATGCAGTTGGGGATGTCATGGCTATGGTATCAGGGAGAGGTTTCAATTGGTTCTGTCTCTGCTGTGATGTCACAGAGAAGGGAATAATGAGTCTGTCACCACTGTGGTGTCCCAGAGAGGTGTAAATTGGACTTGTCACTGACTGCAGTGATGTCACAGAGAGGTGAAACTGAGTCCCTCATTTTTGTGATGTCACAGAGAGGAAGAAACTGAGGCTGCCACCACTTTGGTGTCATCAACAGATGTAAGTTGGGCCTGTCACTGCTCTGATGTCACAAATGGAGGACAAGTGGATCAGTCAGTGCTGCGGTGTTCCAGAGGGGATGAATTTGAGGCTGTGATGACTGTGATGTCCCAGAGAGGGGAATAATGCCTCTGTCAGCACTGTGGTGTCACAGAGAGGCGTAAATTCGAGTTGTCAGTGCAGTGATGTGATAGAGAGGGGAAAATGGGTCCCTGATTGGTGTGATGTCAGAGAGAGGAAAAAACTGAGACTGCCTCTGCACTGGTGTCACAGAGAGGCATCAATTGGGCCTGTCACTTCTGTGGTGTCACAAAGAGGGGAAAAGTGAGTCTGTCACTGCTGTGGTGTCCCAGAGAGGGGAAAAGTGGAGTGATCACTGTTGTGCAGTCCCAGAGAAAGTTCCACAGGTGCTATGACTTGTCTGTTGCCACAAAGGGGATGGAATTGGGGTTGTTAGGGCTGTGGTATGACAGAGAGTTTTAAATTGGTTCTGATGTGATGTCTCAGAGAGGGGAATAATGGGTCTTTCAGCGCTGTGGTGTCACAGAGAGGTGTCAATTGGACTTGTCAGTGCAGTGATCTCCCAGAGAGAGGAAAACTGAGGCTGTCACTGCTGTGGTGTCCCAGAGAGGGGAAAAGTGGAGTGATCACTGTTGTGCAGTCCCAGAGAAAGTTCCACAGGTGCTATGACTTGTCTGTTGCCACAAATGGGATGGAATTGGGGCTGTGGTATGACAGAGAGTCTTCATTTGGTTCTGTCTTTGATGTGATGTCCCAGAGAGGGGAATAATGGGTCTTTGAGCGCCGTGGTGTCACAGAGAGGTATCAATTGGACTTGTCAGTGCAGTGATCTCCCAGAGAGAGGAAAACTGAGGCTGTCACTGCTGTGGTGTCCCAGAGAGGGGAAAAGTGGAGTGATCACTGTTGTGCAGTCCCAGAGAAAGTTCCACAGGTGCTATGACTTGTCTGTTGCCACAAAGGGGATGGAATTGGGGTTGTTGGGGCTGTGGTATGACAGAGAGTCTTCATTTGGTTCTGTCTCTGATGTGATGTCCCAGAGAGGGTAATAATGGGTCTTTGAGCTCCGTGGTGTCACAGAGAGGTGTCAATTGGACTTGTCACTGCAGTGATCTCCCAGAGAGAGGAAAACTGAGGCTGTCACTGCTGTGGCCTATAGGAGGGGATGAATTCCCACTTGGCTTTGATGTTATGTCACAGAGAGGAGAAACCTGGCACTGTCACTGCTGGGGTGATACAGATAGGTGTAAATTGGGCTTGTTCCATCTGTGGTGTGACAGAAAGGGTGAAATTTGGTCTGTCAGTGCTGTGATGTCTTAAAGGGTGGAAACTGGGGTCTTTCACTGCTGTGATGTCCCAGAGAGGCGTAGATTGGGGTGTCCCACTGCTGTGATGTCCCAAAGAGGGGAAAACAGGGGCTATCACAGCTGTGGAGTGTGAGAGAAAGTTCCACAGGTGTTCTGACTTGTCTGTTGCCACAGAGGGGATGCAGTTGGGGATGTCATGGCTATGGTATCAGGGAGAGGTTTGAATTGGTTCTGTCTCTGCTGTGATGTCACAGAGAAGGGAGTAATGAGTCTGTCACCACTGTGGTGTCACAGAGAGGTGTAAATTGGACTTGTCACTGACTGCAGTGATGTCACAGAGAGGTGAAACTGAGTCCCTCATTTTTGTGATGTCACAGAGAGGAAGAAACTGAGGCTGCCACCACTTTGGTGTCATCAACAGATGTAAGTTGGGCCTGTCACTGCTCTGATGTCACAAATGGAGGACAAGTGGATCAGTCAGTGCTGCGGTGTTCCAGAGGGGATGAATTTGAGGCTGTGATGACTGTGATGTCCCAGAGAGGGGAATAATGCCTCTGTCAGCACTGTGGTGTCACAGAGAGGCGTAAATTCGAGTTGTCAGTGCAGTGATGTGATAGAGAGGGGAAAATGGGTCCCTGATTGGTGTGATGTCAGAGAGAGGAAAAAACTGAGACTGCCTCTGCACTGGTGTCACAGAGAGGCATCAATTGGGCCTGTGACTTCTGTGGTGTCACAAAGAGAGGAAAACTGAGGCTGTCACTGCTGTGGTGTCCCAGAGAGGGGAAAAGTGGAGTGATCACTGTTGTGCAGTCCCAGAGAAAGTTCCACAGGTGCTATGACTTGTCTGTTGCCACGAAGGGGATGGAATTGGGGTTGTTAGGGCTGTGGTATGACAGAGAGTTTTAAATTTGTTCTGTCTCTGATGTGATGTCTCAGAGAGGGGAATAATGGGTCTTTCAGCGCTGTGCTGTCACAGAGAGGTGTCAATTGGACTTGTCAGTGCAGTGATCTCCCAGAGAGAGGAAAACTGAGGCTGTCACTGCTGTGGTGTCCCAGAGAGGGGAAAAGTGGAGTGATCACTGTTGTGCAGTCCCAGAGAAAGTTCCACAGGTGCTATGACTTGTCTGTTACCACAAAGGGGATGGAATTGGGGTTGTTAGGGCTGTGGTATGACAGAGAGTTTTAAATTGGTTCTGATGTGATGTCTCAGAGAGGGGAATAATGGGTCTTTCAGCGCCGTGGTGTCACAGAGAGGTGTCAATTGGACTTGTCACTGCAGTGATCTCTCAGAGAGAGGAAAACTGAGGCTGTCACTGCTGTGGCCTATAGGAGGGGATGAATTCCCACTTGGCTTTGATGTTATGTCACGGAGAGGAGAAACCTGGAACTGTCACTGCTGGGGTGATACAGATAGGTGTAAATTGGGCTTGTTCCATCTGTGGTGTGACAGAAAGGGTGAAATTTGTTCTGTCAGTGCTGTGATGTCTTAAAGGGTGGAAACTGGGGTCTTTCACTGCTGTGATGTCCCAGAGAGGCGTAGATTGGGGTGTCCCACTGCTGTGATGTCCCAGAGAGGGGAAAACAGGGGCTATCACAGCTGTGGAGTGTGAGAGAAAGTTCCACAGGTGTTCTGACTTGTCTGTTGCCACAGAGGGGATGCAGTTGGGGATGTCATGGCTATGGTATCAGGGAGAGGTTTGAATTGGTTCTGTCTCTGCTGTGATGTCACAGAGAAGGGAATAATGAGTCTGTCACCACTGTGGTGTCCCAGAGAGGTGTAAATTGGACTTGTCACTGACTGCAGTGATGTCACAGAGAGGTGAAACTGAGTCCCTCATTTTTGTGATGTCACAGAGAGGAAGAAACTGAGGCTGCCACCACTTTGGTGTCATCAACAGATGTAAGTTGGGCCTGTCACTGCTCTGATGTCACAAATGGAGGACAAGTGGATCAGTCAGTGCTGCGGTGTTCCAGAGGGGATGAATTTGAGGCTGTGATGACTGTGATGTCCCAGAGAGGGGAATAATGCCTCTGTCAGCACTGTGGTGTCACAGAGAGGCGTAAATTCGAGTTGTCAGTGCAGTGATGTGATAGAGAGGGGAAAATGGGTCCCTGATTGGTGTGATGTCAGAGAGAGGAAAAAACTGAGACTGCCTCTGCACTGGTGTCACAGAGAGGCATCAATTGGGCCTGTGACTTCTGTGGTGTCACAAAGAGGGGAAAAGTGAGTCTGTCACTGCTGTGGTGTCCCAGAGAGGGGAAAAGTGGAGTGATCACTGTTGTGCAGTCGCAGAGAAAGTTCCACAGGTGCTATGACTTGTCTGTTACCACAAAGGGGATGGAATTGGGGTTGTTAGGGCTGTGGTATGACAGAGAGTTTTAAATTTGTTCTGATGTGATGTCTCAGAGAGGGGAATAATGGGTCTTTCAGCGCTGTGGTGTCACCGAGAGGTGTCAATTGGACTTGTCAGTGCAGTGATCTCCCAGAGAGAGGAAAACTGAGGCTGTCACTGCTGTGGTGTCCCAGAGAGGGGAAAAGTGGAGTGATCACTGTTGTGCAGTCCCAGAGAAAGTTCCACAGGTGCTATGACTTGTCTGTTGCCACAAAGGGGATGGAATTGGGGTTGTTAGGGCAGTGGTATGACAGAGAGTTTTAAATTTGTTCTGATGTGATGTCTCAGAGAGGGGAATAATGGGTCTTTCAGCGCTGTGGTGTCACAGAGAGGTGTCAATTGGACTTGTCAGTGCAGTGATCTCCCAGAGAGAGGAAAACTGAGGCTGTCACTGCTGTGATGTCCCAGAGAGGGGAAAAGTGGAGTGATCACTGTTGTGCAGTCCCAGAGAAAGTTCCACAGGTGCTATGACTTGTCTGTTGCCACAAAGGGGATGGAATTGGGGTTGTTGGGGCTGTGGTATGACAGAGAGTCTTCATTTGGTTCTGTCTCTGATGTGATGTCTCAGAGAGGGTAATAATGGGTCTTTGAGCTCCGTGGTGTCACAGAGAGGTGTCAATTGGACTTGTCAGTGCAGTGATCTCCCAGAGAGAGGAAAACTGAGGCTGTCACTGCTGTGGCCTATAGGAGGGGATGAATTCCCACTTGGCTTTGATGTTATGTCACAGAGAGGAGAAACCTGGCACTGTCACTGCTGGGGTGATACAGATAGGTGTAAATTGGGCTTGTTCCATCTGTGGTGTGACAGAAAGGGTGAAATTTGGTCTGTCAGTGCTGTGATGTCTTAAAGGGTGGAAACTGGGGTCTTTCACAGCTGTGATGTCCCAGAGAGGCGTAGATTGGGGTGTCCCACTGCTGTGATGTCCCAAAGAGGGGAAAACAGGGGCTATCACAGCTGTGGAGTGTGAGAGAAAGTTCCACAGGTGTTCTGACTTGTCTGTTGCCACAGAGGGGATGCAGTTGGGGATGTCATGGCTATGGTATCAGGGAGAGGTTTGAATTGGTTCTGTCTCTGCTGTGATGTCACAGAGAAGGGAGTAATGAGTCTGTCACCACTGTGGTGTCCCAGAGAGGTGTAAATTGGACTTGTCACTGACTGCAGTGATGTCACAGAGAGGTGAAACTGAGTCCCTCATTTTTGTGATGTCACAGAGAGGAAGAAACTGAGGCTGCCACCACTTTGGTGTCATCAACAGATGTAAGTTGGGCCTGTCACTGCTCTGATGTCACAAATGGAGGACAAGTGGATCAGTCAGTGCTGCGGTGTTCCAGAGGGGATGAATTTGAGGCTGTGATGACTGTGATGTCCCAGAGAGGGGAATAATGCCTCTGTCAGCACTGTGGTGTCACAGAGAGGTGTAAATGAGAGTTGTCAGTGCAGTGATGTGATAGAGAGGGGAAAATGGGTCCCTGATTGGTGTGATGTCAGAGAGAGGAAAAAACTGAGACTGCCTCTGCACTGGTGTCACAGAGAGGCATCAATTGGGCCTGTCACTTCTGTGGTGTCACAAAGAGGGGAAAAGTGAGTCTGTCACTGCTGTGGTGTCCCAGAGAGGGGAAAGTGGAGTGATCACTGTTGTGCAGTCGCAGAGAAAGTTCCACAGGGGCTATGACTTGTCTGTTGCCACAAAGGGGATGGAATTGGGGTTGTTAGGGCTGTGGTGTGACAGAGAGTTTTAAATTTGTTCTGATGTGATGTCTCAGAGAGGGGAATAATGGGTCTTTCAGCACCGTGGTGTCACAGAGAGGTGTCAATTGGACTTGTCAGTGCAGTGATCTCCCAGAGAGAGGAAAACTGAGGCTGTCACTGCTGTGGTGTCCCAGAGAGGGGAAAAGTGGAGTGATCACTGTTGTGCAGTCCCAGAGAAAGTTCCACAGGTGCTATTACTTGTCTGTTGCCACAAAGGGGATGGAATTCGGGTTGTTGGGGCTGTGGTATGACAGAGAGTCTTCATTTGGTTCTGTCTTTGATGTGATGTCCCAGAGAGGGGAATAATGGGTCTTTCAGCGCCGTGGTGTCACAGAGAGGTGTCAATTGGACTTGTCAGTGCAGTGATCTCCCAGGGAGAGGAAAACTGAGGCTGTCACTGCTGTGGTGTCCCAGAGAGGGGAAAAGTGGAGTGATCACTGTTGTGCAGTCCCAGAGAAAGTTCCACAGGTGCTATGACTTGTCTGTTGCCACAAAGAGGATGGAACTGGGGCTATGGTATGACAGAGAGTCTTCATTTGGTTCTGTCTTTGATGTGATGTCCCAGAGAGGGGAATAATGGGTCTTTGAGCGCCGTGGTGTCACAGAGAGGTGTCAATTGGACTTGTCACTGCAGTGATCTCCCAGAGAGAGGAAAACTGAGGCTGTCACTGCTGTTGTGTCCCAGAGAGGGGAAAAGTGGAGTGATCACTGTTGCGCAGTCCCAGAGAAAGTTCCACTGGTGCTATGACTTGTCTGTTACCACAAAGGGGATGGAATTGGGGTTGTTGGGGCTGTGGTATGACAGAGAGTCTTCATTTGGTTCTGTCTTTGATGTGATGACCCAGAGAGGGGAATAATGGGTCTTTCAGCGCTGTGGTGTCACCGAGAGGTGTCAATTGGACTTGTCAGTGCAGTGATCTCCCAGAGAGGGGAAAAGTGCATCTGTCACTGCTGTGGTGTCCCAGAGAGGGGAAAAGTGGAGTGATCACTGTTGTGCAGTCCCAGAGAAAGTTCCACAGGTGCTATGACTTGTCTGTTGCCACAAAGGGGATGGAATTGGGGCTGTGGTATGACAGAGAGTCTTCATTTGGTTCTGTCTTTGATGTGATGTTCCAGAGAGGGGAATAATGGGTCTTTCAGCGCCGTGGTGTCACAGAGAGGTGTCAATTGGACTTGTCACTGCAGTGATCTCCCAGAGAGAGGAAAACTGAGGCTGTCACTGCTGTGGCCTATAGGAGGGGATGAATTCCCACTTGGCTTTGATGTTATGTCACAGAGAGGAGAAACCTGGAACTGTCACTGCTGGGGTGATACAGATAGGTGTAAATTGGGCTTGTTCCATCTGTGGTGTGACAGAAAGGGTGAAATTTGGTCTGTCAGTGCTGTGATGTCTTAAAGGGTGGAAACTGGGGTCTTTCACAGCTGTGATGTCCCAGAGAGGCGTAGATTGGGGTGTCCCACTGCTGTGATGTCCCCGAGAGGGGAAAACAGGGGCTATCACAGCTGTGGAGTGTGAGAGAAAGTTCCACAGGTGTTCTGACTTGTCTGTTGCCACAGAGGGGATGCAGTTGGGGATGTCATGGCTATGGTATCAGGGAGAGGTTTGAATTGGTTCTGTCTCTGCTGTGATGTCACAGAGAAGGGAATAATGAGTCTGTCACCACTGTGGTGTCCCAGAGAGGTGTAAATTGGACTTGTCACTGACTGCAGTGATGTCACAGAGAGGTGAAACTGAGTCCCTCATTTTTGTGATGTCACAGAGAGGAAGAAACTGAGGCTGCCACCACTTTGGTGTCATCAACAGATGTAAGTTGGGCCTGTCACTGCTCTGATGTCACAAATGGAGGACAAGTGGATCAGTCAGTGCTGCGGTGTTCCAGAGGGGATGAATTTGAGGCTGTGATGACTGTGATGTCCCAGAGAGGGGAATAATGCCTCTGTCACCACTGTGGTGTCACAGAGAGGCGTAAATGAGAGTTGTCACTGTAGTGATGTGATAGAGAGGGGAAAATGGGTCCCTGATTGGTGTGATGTCAGAGAGAGGAAAAAACTGAGACTGCCTCTGCACTGGTGTCACAGAGAGGCATCAATTGGGCCTGTCACTTCTGTGGTGTCACAAAGAGGGGAAAAGTGAGTCTGTCACTGCTGTGGTGTCCCAGAGAGGGGAAAAGTGGAGTGATCACTGTTGTGCAGTCCCAGAGAAAGTTCCACAGGTGCTATGACTTGTCTGTTACCACAAAGGGGATGGAATTGGGGTTGTTAGGGCAGTGGTATGACAGAGAGTTTTAAATTTGTTCTGATGTGATGTCTCAGAGAGGGGAATAATGGGTCTTTCAGCACCGTGGTGTCACAGAGAGGTGTCAATTGGACTTGTCAGTGCAGTGATCTCCCAGAGAGAGGAAAACTGAGGCTGTCACTGCTGTGGTGTCCCAGATAGGGGAAAAGTGGAGTGATCACTGTTGTGCAGTCCCAGAGAAAGTTCCACAGGTGCTATTACTTGTCTGTTGCCACAAAGGGGATGGAATTCGGGTTGTTGGGGCTGTGGTATGACAGAGAGTCTTCATTTGGTTCTGTCTTTGATGTGATGTCCCAGAGAGGGGAATAATGGGTCTTTCAGCGCTGTGGTGTCACCGAGAGGTGTCAATTGGGCTTGTCACTGCAGTGATCTCCCAGAGAGGGGAAAAGTGCATCTGTCACTGCTGTGGTGTCCCAGAGAGGGGAAAAGTGGAGTGATCACTGTTGTGCAGTCCCAGAGAAAGTTCCACAGGTGCTATGACTTGTCTGTTGCCACAAAGGGGATGGAATTGGGGCTGTGGTATGACAGAGAGTCTTCATTTGGTTCTGTCTTTGATGTGATGTTCCAGAGAGGGGAATAATGGGTCTTTCAGCGCCGTGGTGTCACAGAGAGGTGTCAATTGGACTTGTCAGTGCAGTGATCTCCCAGAGAGAGGAAAACTGAGGCTGTCACTGCTGTGGCCTATAGGAGGGGATGAATTCCCACTTGGCTTTGATGTTATGTCACAGAGAGGAGAAACCTGGAACTGTCACTGCTGGGGTGATACAGATAGGTGTAAATTGGGCTTGTTCCATCTGTGGTGTGACAGAAAGGGTGAAATTTGGTCTGTCAGTGCTGTGATGTCTTAAAGGGTGGAAACTGGGGTCTTTCACTGCTGTGATGTCCCAGAGAGGCGTAGATTGGGGTGTCCCACTGCTGTGATGTCCCAGAGAGGGGAAAACAGGGGCTATCACAGCTGTGGAGTGTGAGAGAAAGTTCCACAGGTGTTCTGACTTGTCTGTTGCCACAGAGGGGATGCAGTTGGGGATGTCATGGCTATGGTATCAGGGAGAGGTTTGAATTGGTTCTGTCTCTGCTGTGATGTCACAGAGAAGGGAATAATGAGTCTGTCACCACTGTGGTGTCCCAGAGAGGTGTAAATTGGACTTGTCACTGACTGCAGTGATGTCACAGAGAGGTGAAACTGAGTCCCTCATTTTTGTGATGTCACAGAGAGGAAGAAACTGAGGCTGCCACCACTTTGGTGTCATCAACAGATGTAAGTTGGGCCTGTCACTGCTCTGATGTCACAAATGGAGGACAAGTGGATCAGTCAGTGCTGCGGTGTTCCAGAGGGGATGAATTTGAGGCTGTGATGACTGTGATGTCCCAGAGAGGGGAATAATGCCTCTGTCAGCACTGTGGTGTCACAGAGAGGTGTAAATGAGAGTTGTCAGTGCAGTGATGTGATAGAGAGGGGAAAATGGGTCCCTGATTGGTGTGATGTCAGAGAGAGGAAAAAACTGAGACTGCCTCTGCACTGGTGTCACAGAGAGGCATCAATTGGGCCTGTCACTTCTGTGGTGTCACAAAGAGGGGAAAAGTGAGTCTGTCACTGCTGTGGTGTCCCAGAGAGGGGAAAGTGGAGTGATCACTGTTGTGCAGTCGCAGAGAAAGTTCCACAGGGGCTATGACTTGTCTGTTGCCACAAAGGGGATGGAATTGGGGTTGTTAGGGCTGTGGTGTGACAGAGAGTTTTAAATTTGTTCTGATGTGATGTCTCAGAGAGGGGAATAATGGGTCTTTCAGCACCGTGGTGTCACAGAGAGGTGTCAATTGGACTTGTCAGTGCAGTGATCTCCCAGAGAGAGGAAAACTGAGGCTGTCACTGCTGTGGTGTCCCAGAGAGGGGAAAAGTGGAGTGATCACTGTTGTGCAGTCCCAGAGAAAGTTCCACAGGTGCTATTACTTGTCTGTTGCCACAAAGGGGATGGAATTCGGGTTGTTGGGGCTGTGGTATGACAGAGAGTCTTCATTTGGTTCTGTCTTTGATGTGATGTCCCAGAGAGGGGAATAATGGGTCTTTCAGCGCCGTGGTGTCACAGAGAGGTGTCAATTGGACTTGTCAGTGCAGTGATCTCCCAGGGAGAGGAAAACTGAGGCTGTCACTGCTGTGGTGTCCCAGAGAGGGGAAAAGTGGAGTGATCACTGTTGTGCAGTCCCAGAGAAAGTTCCACAGGTGCTATGACTTGTCTGTTGCCACAAAGAGGATGGAACTGGGGCTATGGTATGACAGAGAGTCTTCATTTGGTTCTGTCTTTGATGTGATGTCCCAGAGAGGGGAATAATGGGTCTTTGAGCGCCGTGGTGTCACAGAGAGGTGTCAATTGGACTTGTCACTGCAGTGATCTCCCAGAGAGAGGAAAACTGAGGCTGTCACTGCTGTGGTGTCCCAGAGAGGGGAAAAGTGGAGTGATCACTGTTGCGCAGTCCCAGAGAAAGTTCCACTGGTGCTATGACTTGTCTGTTACCACAAAGGGGATGGAATTGGGGTTGTTGGGGCTGTGGTATGACAGAGAGTCTTCATTTGGTTCTGTCTTTGATGTGATGACCCAGAGAGGGGAATAATGGGTCTTTCAGCGCTGTGGTGTCACCGAGAGGTGTCAATTGGACTTGTCAGTGCAGTGATCTCCCAGAGAGGGGAAAAGTGCATCTGTCACTGCTGTGGTGTCCCAGAGAGGGGAAAAGTGGAGTGATCACTGTTGTGCAGTCCCAGAGAAAGTTCCACAGGTGCTATGACTTGTCTGTTGCCACAAAGGGGATGGAATTGGGGCTGTGGTATGACAGAGAGTCTTCATTTGGTTCTGTCTTTGATGTGATGTTCCAGAGAGGGGAATAATGGGTCTTTCAGCGCCGTGGTGTCACAGAGAGGTGTCAATTGGACTTGTCACTGCAGTGATCTCCCAGAGAGAGGAAAACTGAGGCTGTCACTGCTGTGGCCTATAGGAGGGGATGAATTCCCACTTGGCTTTGATGTTATGTCACAGAGAGGAGAAACCTGGAACTGTCACTGCTGGGGTGATACAGATAGGTGTAAATTGGGCTTGTTCCATCTGTGGTGTGACAGAAAGGGTGAAATTTGGTCTGTCAGTGCTGTGATGTCTTAAAGGGTGGAAACTGGGGTCTTTCACAGCTGTGATGTCCCAGAGAGGCGTAGATTGGGGTGTCCCACTGCTGTGATGTCCCAAAGAGGGGAAAACAGGGGCTATCACAGCTGTGGAGTGTGAGAGAAAGTTCCACAGGTGTTCTGACTTGTCTGTTGCCACAGAGGGGATGCAGTTGGGGATGTCATGGCTATGGTATCAGGGAGAGGTTTGAATTGGTTCTGTCTCTGCTGTGATGTCACAGAGAAGGGAATAATGAGTCTGTCACCACTGTGGTGTCCCAGAGAGGTGTAAATTGGACTTGTCACTGACTGCAGTGATGTCACAGAGAGGTGAAACTGAGTCCCTCATTTTTGTGATGTCACAGAGAGGAAGAAACTGAGGCTGCCACCACTTTGGTGTCATCAACAGATGTAAGTTGGGCCTGTCACTGCTCTGATGTCACAAATGGAGGACAAGTGGATCAGTCAGTGCTGCGGTGTTCCAGAGGGGATGAATTTGAGGCTGTGATGACTGTGATGTCCCAGAGAGGGGAATAATGCCTCTGTCACCACTGTGGTGTCACAGAGAGGCGTAAATGAGAGTTGTCACTGTAGTGATGTGATAGAGAGGGGAAAATGGGTCCCTGATTGGTGTGATGTCAGAGAGAGGAAAAAACTGAGACTGCCTCTGCACTGGTGTCACAGAGAGGCATCAATTGGGCCTGTCACTTCTGTGGTGTCACAAAGAGGGGAAAAGTGAGTCTGTCACTGCTGTGGTGTCCCAGAGAGGGGAAAAGTGGAGTGATCACTGTTGTGCAGTCCCAGAGAAAGTTCCACAGGTGCTATGACTTGTCTGTTACCACAAAGGGGATGGAATTGGGGTTGTTAGGGCAGTGGTATGACAGAGAGTTTTAAATTTGTTCTGATGTGATGTCTCAGAGAGGGGAATAATGGGTCTTTCAGCACCGTGGTGTCACAGAGAGGTGTCAATTGGACTTGTCAGTGCAGTGATCTCCCAGAGAGAGGAAAACTGAGGCTGTCACTGCTATGGTGTCCCAGATAGGGGAAAAGTGGAGTGATCACTGTTGTGCAGTCCCAGAGAAAGTTCCACAGGTGCTATTACTTGTCTGTTGCCACAAAGGGGATGGAATTCGGGTTGTTGGGGCTGTGGTATGACAGAGAGTCTTCATTTGGTTCTGTCTTTGATGTGATGTCCCAGAGAGGGGAATAATGGGTCTTTCAGCGCTGTGGTGTCACCGAGAGGTGTCAATTGGGCTTGTCACTGCAGTGATCTCCCAGAGAGGGGAAAAGTGCATCTGTCACTGCTGTGGTGTCCCAGAGAGGGGAAAAGTGGAGTGATCACTGTTGTGCAGTCCCAGAGAAAGTTCCACAGGTGCTATGACTTGTCTGTTGCCACAAAGGGGATGGAATTGGGGCTGTGGTATGACAGAGAGTCTTCATTTGGTTCTGTCTTTGATGTGATGTTCCAGAGAGGGGAATAATGGGTCTTTCAGCGCCGTGGTGTCACAGAGAGGTGTCAATTGGACTTGTCAGTGCAGTGATCTCCCAGAGAGAGGAAAACTGAGGCTGTCACTGCTGTGGCCTATAGGAGGGGATGAATTCCCACTTGGCTTTGATGTTATGTCACAGAGAGGAGAAACCTGGCACTGTCACTGCTGGGGTGATACAGATAGGTGTAAATTGGGCTTGTTCCATCTGTGGTGTGACAGAAAGGGTGAAATTTGTTCTGTCAGTGCTGTGATGTCTTAAAGGGTGGAAACTGGGGTATTTCACTGCTGTGATGTCCCAGAGAGGCGTAGATTGGGGTGTCCCACTGCTGTGATGTCCCAGAGAGGGGAAAACAGGGGCTATCACAGCTGTGGAGTGTGAGAGAAAGTTCCACAGGTGTTCTGACTTGTCTGTTGCCACAGAGGGGATGCAGTTGGGGATGTCATGGCTATGGTATCAGGGAGAGGTTTGAATTGGTTCTGTCTCTGCTGTGATGTCACAGAGAAGGGAATAATGAGTCTGTCACCACTGTGGTGTCCCAGAGAGGTGTAAATTGGACTTGTCACTGACTGCAGTGATGTCACAGAGAGGTGAAACTGAGTCCCTCATTTTTGTGATGTCACAGAGAGGAAGAAACTGAGGCTGCCACCACTTTGGTGTCATCAACAGATGTAAGTTGGGCCTGTCACTGCTCTGATGTCACAAATGGAGGACAAGTGGATCAGTCAGTGCTGCGGTGTTCCAGAGGGGATGAATTTGAGGCTGTGATGACTGTGATGTCCCAGAGAGGGGAATAATGCCTCTGTCAGCACTGTGGTGTCACAGAGAGGCGTAAATGAGAGTTGTCAGTGCAGTGATGTGATAGAGAGGGGAAAATGGGTCCCTGATTGGTGTGATGTCAGAGAGAGGAAAAAACTGAGACTGCCTCTGCACTGGTGTCACAGAGAGGCATCAATTGGGCCTGTCACTTCTGTGGTGTCACAAAGAGGGGAAAAGTGAGTCTGTCACTGCTGTGGTGTCCCAGAGAGGGGAAAGTGGAGTGATCACTGTTGTGCAGTCGCAGAGAAAGTTCCACAGGGGCTATGACTTGTCTGTTGCCACAAAGGGGATGGAATTGGGGTTGTTAGGGCTGTGGTGTGACAGAGAGTTTTAAATTTGTTCTGATGTGATGTCTCAGAGAGGGGAATAATGGGTCTTTCAGCACCGTGGTGTCACAGAGAGGTGTCAATTGGACTTGTCACTGCAGTGATCTCCCAGAGAGAGGAAAACTGAGGCTGTCACTGCTGTGGTGTCCCAGAGAGGGGAAAAGTGGAGTGATCACTGTTGTGCAGTCCCAGAGAAAGTTCCACAGGTGCTATTACTTGTCTGTTGCCACAAAGGGGATGGAATTCGGGTTGTTGGGGCTGTGGTATGACAGAGAGTCTTCATTTGGTTCTGTCTTTGATGTGATGTCCCAGAGAGGGGAATATTGGGTCTTTCAGCGCCGTGGTGTCACAGAGAGGTGTCAATTGGACTTGTCAGTGCAGTGATCTCCCAGGGAGAGGAAAACTGAGGCTGTCACTGCTGTGGTGTCCCAGAGAGGGGAAAAGTGGAGTGATCACTGTTGTGCAGTCCCAGAGAAAGTTCCACAGGTGCTATGACTTGTCTGTTGCCACAAAGAGGATGGAACTGGGGCTATGGTATGACAGAGAGTCTTCATTTGGTTCTGTCTTTGATGTGATGTCCCAGAGAGGGGAATAATGGGTCTTTGAGCGCCGTGGTGTCACAGAGAGGTGTCAATTGGACTTGTCACTGCAGTGATCTCCCAGAGAGAGGAAAACTGAGGCTGTCACTGCTGTGGTGTCCCAGAGAGGGGAAAAGTGGAGTGATCACTGTTGCGCAGTCCCAGAGAAAGTTCCACTGGTGCTATGACTTGTCTGTTACCACAAAGGGGATGGAATTGGGGTTGTTGGGGCTGTGGTATGACAGAGAGTCTTCATTTGGTTCTGTCTTTGATGTGATGACCCAGAGAGGGGAATAATGGGTCTTTCAGCGCTGTGGTGTCACCGAGAGGTGTCAATTGGACTTGTCAGTGCAGTGATCTCCCAGAGAGGGGAAAAGTGCATCTGTCACTGCTGTGGTGTCCCAGAGAGGGGAAAAGTGGAGTGATCACTGTTGTGCAGTCCCAGAGAAAGTTCCACAGGTGCTATGACTTGTCTGTTGCCACAAAGGGGATGGAATTGGGGCTGTGGTATGACAGAGAGTCTTCATTTGGTTCTGTCTTTGATGTGATGTTCCAGAGAGGGGAATAATGGGTCTTTCAGCGCCGTGGTGTCACAGAGAGGTGTCAATTGGACTTGTCACTGCAGTGATCTCCCAGAGAGAGGAAAACTGAGGCTGTCACTGCTGTGGCCTATAGGAGGGGATGAATTCCCACTTGGCTTTGATGTTATGTCACAGAGAGGAGAAACCTGGAACTGTCACTGCTGGGGTGATACAGATAGGTGTAAATTGGGCTTGTTCCATCTGTGGTGTGACAGAAAGGGTGAAATTTGGTCTGTCAGTGCTGTGATGTCTTAAAGGGTGGAAACTGGGGTCTTTCACAGCTGTGATGTCCCAGAGAGGCGTAGATTGGGGTGTCCCACTGCTGTGATGTCCCAAAGAGGGGAAAACAGGGGCTATCACAGCTGTGGAGTGTGAGAGAAAGTTCCACAGGTGTTCTGACTTGTCTGTTGCCACAGAGGGGATGCAGTTGGGGATGTCATGGCTATGGTATCAGGGAGAGGTTTGAATTGGTTCTGTCTCTGCTGTGATGTCACAGAGAAGGGAATAATGAGTCTGTCACCACTGTGGTGTCCCAGAGAGGTGTAAATTGGACTTGTCACTGACTGCAGTGATGTCACAGAGAGGTGAAACTGAGTCCCTCATTTTTGTGATGTCACAGAGAGGAAGAAACTGAGGCTGCCACCACTTTGGTGTCATCAACAGATGTAAGTTGGGCCTGTCACTGCTCTGATGTCACAAATGGAGGACAAGTGGATCAGTCAGTGCTGCGGTGTTCCAGAGGGGATGAATTTGAGGCTGTGATGACTGTGATGTCCCAGAGAGGGGAATAATGCCTCTGTCACCACTGTGGTGTCACAGAGAGGCGTAAATGAGAGTTGTCACTGTAGTGATGTGATAGAGAGGGGAAAATGGGTCCCTGATTGGTGTGATGTCAGAGAGAGGAAAAAACTGAGACTGCCTCTGCACTGGTGTCACAGAGAGGCATCAATTGGGCCTGTCACTTCTGTGGTGTCACAAAGAGGGGAAAAGTGAGTCTGTCACTGCTGTGGTGTCCCAGAGAGGGGAAAAGTGGAGTGATCACTGTTGTGCAGTCCCAGAGAAAGTTCCACAGGTGCTATGACTTGTCTGTTACCACAAAGGGGATGGAATTGGGGTTGTTAGGGCAGTGGTATGACAGAGAGTTTTAAATTTGTTCTGATGTGATGTCTCAGAGAGGGGAATAATGGGTCTTTCAGCACCGTGGTGTCACAGAGAGGTGTCAATTGGACTTGTCAGTGCAGTGATCTCCCAGAGAGAGGAAAACTGAGGCTGTCACTGCTATGGTGTCCCAGATAGGGGAAAAGTGGAGTGATCACTGTTGTGCAGTCCCAGAGAAAGTTCCACAGGTGCTATTACTTGTCTGTTGCCACAAAGGGGATGGAATTCGGGTTGTTGGGGCTGTGGTATGACAGAGAGTCTTCATTTGGTTCTGTCTTTGATGTGATGTCCCAGAGAGGGGAATAATGGGTCTTTCAGCGCTGTGGTGTCACCGAGAGGTGTCAATTGGGCTTGTCACTGCAGTGATCTCCCAGAGAGGGGAAAAGTGCATCTGTCACTGCTGTGGTGTCCCAGAGAGGGGAAAAGTGGAGTGATCACTGTTGTGCAGTCCCAGAGAAAGTTCCACAGGTGCTATGACTTGTCTGTTGCCACAAAGGGGATGGAATTGGGGCTGTGGTATGACAGAGAGTCTTCATTTGGTTCTGTCTTTGATGTGATGTTCCAGAGAGGGGAATAATGGGTCTTTCAGCGCCGTGGTGTCACAGAGAGGTGTCAATTGGACTTGTCAGTGCAGTGATCTCCCAGAGAGAGGAAAACTGAGGCTGTCACTGCTGTGGCCTATAGGAGGGGATGAATTCCCACTTGGCTTTGATGTTATGTCACAGAGAGGAGAAACCTGGCACTGTCACTGCTGGGGTGATACAGATAGGTGTAAATTGGGCTTGTTCCATCTGTGGTGTGACAGAAAGGGTGAAATTTGTTCTGTCAGTGCTGTGATGTCTTAAAGGGTGGAAACTGGGGTATTTCACTGCTGTGATGTCCCAGAGAGGCGTAGATTGGGGTGTCCCACTGCTGTGATGTCCCAGAGAGGGGAAAACAGGGGCTATCACAGCTGTGGAGTGTGAGAGAAAGTTCCACAGGTGTTCTGACTTGTCTGTTGCCACAGAGGGGATGCAGTTGGGGATGTCATGGCTATGGTATCAGGGAGAGGTTTGAATTGGTTCTGTCTCTGCTGTGATGTCACAGAGAAGGGAATAATGAGTCTGTCACCACTGTGGTGTCCCAGAGAGGTGTAAATTGGACTTGTCACTGACTGCAGTGATGTCACAGAGAGGTGAAACTGAGTCCCTCATTTTTGTGATGTCACAGAGAGGAAGAAACTGAGGCTGCCACCACTTTGGTGTCATCAACAGATGTAAGTTGGGCCTGTCACTGCTCTGATGTCACAAATGGAGGACAAGTGGATCAGTCAGTGCTGCGGTGTTCCAGAGGGGATGAATTTGAGGCTGTGATGACTGTGATGTCCCAGAGAGGGGAATAATGCCTCTGTCAGCACTGTGGTGTCACAGAGAGGTGTAAATGAGAGTTGTCAGTGCAGTGATGTGATAGAGAGGGGAAAATGGGTCCCTGATTGGTGTGATGTCAGAGAGAGGAAAAAACTGAGACTGCCTCTGCACTGGTGTCACAGAGAGGCATCAATTGGGCCTGTCACTTCTGTGGTGTCACAAAGAGGGGAAAAGTGAGTCTGTCACTGCTGTGGTGTCCCAGAGAGGGGAAAGTGGAGTGATCACTGTTGTGCAGTCGCAGAGAAAGTTCCACAAGGGCTATGACTTGTCTGTTGCCACAAAGGGGATGGAATTGGGGTTGTTAGGGCTGTGGTGTGACAGAGAGTTTTAAATTTGTTCTGATGTGATGTCTCAGAGAGGGGAATAATGGGTCTTTCAGCACCGTGGTGTCACAGAGAGGTGTCAATTGGACTTGTCAGTGCAGTGATCTCCCAGAGAGAGGAAAACTGAGGCTGTCACTGCTGTGGTGTCCCAGAGAGGGGAAAAGTGGAGTGATCACTGTTGTGCAGTCCCAGAGAAAGTTCCACAGGTGCTATTACTTGTCTGTTGCCACAAAGGGGATGGAATTCGGGTTGTTGGGGCTGTGGTATGACAGAGAGTCTTCATTTGGTTCTGTCTTTGATGTGATGTCCCAGAGAGGGGAATAATGGGTCTTTCAGCGCTGTGGTGTCACAGAGAGGTGTCAATTGGACTTGTCAGTGCAGTGATCTCCCAGGGAGAGGAGAACTGAGGCTGTCACTGCTGTGGTGTCCCAGAGAGGGGAAAAGTGGAGTGATCACTGTTGTGCAGTCCCAGAGAAAGTTCCACAGGTGCTATGACTTGTCTGTTGCCACAAAGAGGATGGAACTGGGGCTATGGTATGACAGAGAGTCTTCATTTGGTTCTGTCTTTGATGTGATGTCCCAGAGAGGGGAATAATGGGTCTTTCAGCGCCGTGGTGTCACAGAGAGGTGTCAATTGGACTTGTCACTGCAGTGATCTCCCAGAGAGAGGAAAACTGAGGCTGTCACTGCTGTGGTGTCCCAGAGAGGGGAAAAGTGGAGTGATCACTGTTGCGCAGTCCCAGAGAAAGTTCCACTGGTGCTATGACTTGTCTGTTACCACAAAGGGGATGGAATTGGGGTTGTTGGGGCTGTGGTATGACAGAGAGTCTTCATTTGGTTCTGTCTTTGATGTGATGACCCAGAGAGGGGAATAATGGGTCTTTCAGCGCTGTGGTGTCACCGAGAGGTGTCAATTGGACTTGTCAGTGCAGTGATCTCCCAGAGAGGGGAAAAGTGCATCTGTCACTGCTGTGGTGTCCCAGAGAGGGGAAAAGTGGAGTGATAACTGTTGTGCAGTCCCAGAGAAAGTTCCACAGGTGCTATGACTTGTCTGTTGCCACAAAGGGGATGGAATTGGGGCTGTGGTATGACAGAGAGTCTTCATTTGGTTCTGTCTTTGATGTGATGTTCCAGAGAGGGGAATAATGGGTCTTTCAGCGCCGTGGTGTCACAGAGAGGTGTCAATTGGACTTGTCACTGCAGTGATCTCCCAGAGAGGGGAAAAGTGCATCTGTCACTGCTGTGGTGTCCCAGAGAGGGGAAAAGTGGAGTGATCACTGTTGTGCAGTCCCAGAGAAAGTTCCACAGGTGCTATGACTTGTGTGTTGCCACAAAGGGGATGGAATTGGGGCTGTGGTATGACAGAGAGTCTTCATTTGGTTCTGTCTTTGATGTGATGTCCCAGAGAGGGGAATAATGGGTCTTTGAGCGCCGTGGTGTCACAGAGAGGTGTCAATTGGACTTGTCACTGCAGTGATCTCCCAGAGAGAGGAAAACTGAGGCTGTCACTGCTGTGGCCTATAGGAGGGGATGAATTCCCACTTGGCTTTGATGTTATGTCACAGAGAGGAGAAACCTGGAACTGTCACTGCTGGGGTGATACAGATAGGTGTAAATTGGGCTTGTTCCATCTGTGGTGTGACAGAAAGGGTGAAATTTGGTCTGTCAGTGCTGTGATGTCTTAAAGGGTGGAAACTGGGGTCTTTCACAGCTGTGATGTCCCAGAGAGGCGTAGATTGGGGTGTCCCACTGCTGTGATGTCCCAGAGAGGGGAAAACAGGGGCTATCACAGCTGTGGAGTGTGAGAGAAAGTTCCACAGGTGTTCTGACTTGTCTGTTGCCACAGAGGGGATGCAGTTGGGGATGTCATGGCTATGGTATCAGGGAGAGGTTTGAATTGGTTCTGTCTCTGCTGTGATGTCACAGAGAAGGGAATAATGAGTCTGTCACCACTGTGGTGTCCCAGAGAGGTGTAAATTGGACTTGTCACTGACTGCAGTGATGTCACAGAGAGGTGAAACTGAGTCCCTCATTTTTGTGATGTCACAGAGAGGAAGAAACTGAGGCTGCCACCACTTTGGTGTCATCAACAGATGTAAGTTGGGCCTGTCACTGCTCTGATGTCACAAATGGAGGACAAGTGGATCAGTCAGTGCTGCGGTGTTCCAGAGGGGATGAATTTGAGGCTGTGATGACTGTGATGTCCCAGAGAGGGGAATAATGCCTCTGTCAGCACTGTGGTGTCACAGAGAGGTGTAAATGAGAGTTGTCAGTGCAGTGATGTGATAGAGAGGGGAAAATGGGTCCCTGATTGGTGTGATGTCAGAGAGAGGAAAAAACTGAGACTGCCTCTGCACTGGTGTCACAGAGAGGCATCAATTGGGCCTGTGACTTCTGTGGTGTCACAAAGAGGGGAAAAGTGAGTCTGTCACTGCTGTGGTGTCCCAGAGAGGGGAAAGTGGAGTGATCACTGTTGTGCAGTCCCAGAGAAAGTTCCACAGGTGCTATTACTTGTCTGTTGCCACAAAGGGGATGGAATTCGGGTTGTTGGGGCTGTGGTATGACAGAGAGTCTTCATTTGGTTCTGTCTTTGATGTGATGTCCCAGAGAGGGGAATAATGGGTCTTTCAGCGCCGTGGTGTCACAGAGAGGTGTCAATTGGACTTGTCAGTGCAGTGATCTCCCAGGGAGAGGAGAACTGAGGCTGTCACTGCTGTGGTGTCCCAGAGAGGGGAAAAGTGGAGTGATCACTGTTGTGCAGTCCCAGAGAAAGTTCCACAGGTGCTATGACTTGTCTGTTGCCACAAAGAGGATGGAACTGGGGCTATGGTATGACAGAGAGTCTTCATTTGGTTCTGTCTTTGATGTGATGTCCCAGAGAGGGGAATAATGGGTCTTTCAGCGCCGTGGTGTCACAGAGAGGTGTCAATTGGACTTGTCACTGCAGTGATCTCCCAGAGAGAGGAAAACTGAGGCTGTCACTGCTGTGGTGTCCCAGAGAGGGGAAAAGTGGAGTGATCACTGTTGCGCAGTCCCAGAGAAAGTTCCACAGGTGCTATGACTTGTCAGTTACCACAAAGGGGATGGAATTGGGGTTGTTGGGGCTGTGGTATGACAGAGAGTCTTCATTTGGTTCTGTCTTTGATGTGATGACCCAGAAAGGGGAATAATGGGTCTTTCAGCGCTGTGGTGTCACCGAGAGGTGTCAATTGGACTTGTCAGTGCAGTGATCTCCCAGAGAGGGGAAAAGTGCATCTGTCACTGCTGTGGTGTCCCAGAGAGGGGAAAAGTGGAGTGATCACTGTTGTGCAGTCCCAGAGAAAGTTCCACAGGTGCTATGACTTGTCTGTTGCCACAAAGGGGATGGAATTCGGGTTGTTGGGGCTGTGGTATGACAGAGAGTCTTCATTTGGTTCTGTCTCTGATGTGATGACCCAGAGAGGGGAATAATGGGTCTTTCAGCGCCGTGGTGTCACAGAGAGGTGTCAATTGGACTTGTCAGTGCAGTGATCTCCCAGAGAGAGGAAAACTGAGGCTGTCACTGCTGTGGCCTATAGGAGGGGATGAATTCCCACTTGGCTTTGATGTTATGTCACAGAGAGGAGAAACCTGGCACTGTCACTGCTGGGGTGATACAGATAGGTGTAAATTGGGCTTGTTCCATCTGTGGTGTGACAGAAAGGGTGAAATTTGGTCTGTCAGTGCTGTGATGTCTTAAAGGGTGGAAACTGGGGTCTTTCACTGCTGTGATGTCCCAGAGAGGCGTAGATTGGGGTGTCCCACTGCTGTGATGTCCCAGAGAGGGGAAAACAGGGGCTATCACAGCTGTGGAGTGTGAGAGAAAGTTCCACAGGTGTTCTGACTTGTCTGTTGCCACAGAGGGGATGCAGTTGGGGATGTCATGGCTATGGTATCAGGGAGAGGTTTGAATTGGTTCTGTCTCTGCTGTGATGTCACAGAGAAGGGAATAATGAGTCTGTCACCACTGTGGTGTCCCAGAGAGGTGTAAATTGGACTTGTCACTGACTGCAGTGATGTCACAGAGAGGTGAAACTGAGTCCCTCATTTTTGTGATGTCACAGAGAGGAAGAAACTGAGGCTGCCACCACTTTGGTGTCATCAACAGATGTAAGTTGGGCCTGTCACTGCTCTGATGTCACAAATGGAGGACAAGTGGATCAGTCAGTGCTGCGGTGTTCCAGAGGGGATGAATTTGAGGCTGTGATGACTGTGATGTCCCAGAGAGGGGAATAATGCCTCTGTCAGCACTGTGGTGTCACAGAGAGGCGTAAATGAGAGTTGTCAGTGCAGTGATGTGATAGAGAGGGGAAAATGGGTCCCTGATTGGTGTGATGTCAGAGAGAGGAAAAAACTGAGACTGCCTCTGCACTGGTGTCACAGAGAGGCATCAATTGGGCCTGTCACTTCTGTGGTGTCACAAAGAGGGGAAAAGTGAGTCTGTCACTGCTGTGGTGTCCCAGAGAGGGGAAAGTGGAGTGATCACTGTTGTGCAGTCGCAGAGAAAGTTCCACAGGGGCTATGACTTGTCTGTTGCCACAAAGGGGATGGAATTGGGGTTGTTAGGGCTGTGGTGTGACAGAGAGTTTTAAATTTGTTCTGATGTGATGTCTCAGAGAGGGGAATAATGGGTCTTTCAGCACCGTGGTGTCACAGAGAGGTGTCAATTGGACTTGTCACTGCAGTGATCTCCCAGAGAGAGGAAAACTGAGGCTGTCACTGCTGTGGTGTCCCAGAGAGGGGAAAAGTGGAGTGATCACTGTTGTGCAGTCCCAGAGAAAGTTCCACAGGTGCTATTACTTGTCTGTTGCCACAAAGGGGATGGAATTCGGGTTGTTGGGGCTGTGGTATGACAGAGAGTCTTCATTTGGTTCTGTCTTTGATGTGATGTCCCAGAGAGGGGAATAATGGGTCTTTCAGCGCCGTGGTGTCACAGAGAGGTGTCAATTGGACTTGTCAGTGCAGTGATCTCCCAGGGAGAGGAAAACTGAGGCTGTCACTGCTGTGGTGTCCCAGAGAGGGGAAAAGTGGAGTGATCACTGTTGTGCAGTCCCAGAGAAAGTTCCACAGGTGCTATGACTTGTCTGTTGCCACAAAGAGGATGGAACTGGGGCTATGGTATGACAGAGAGTCTTCATTTGGTTCTGTCTTTGATGTGATGTCCCAGAGAGGGGAATAATGGGTCTTTGAGCGCCGTGGTGTCACAGAGAGGTGTCAATTGGACTTGTCACTGCAGTGATCTCCCAGAGAGAGGAAAACTGAGGCTGTCACTGCTGTGGTGTCCCAGAGAGGGGAAAAGTGGAGTGATCACTGTTGCGCAGTCCCAGAGAAAGTTCCACTGGTGCTATGACTTGTCTGTTACCACAAAGGGGATGGAATTGGGGTTGTTGGGGCTGTGGTATGACAGAGAGTCTTCATTTGGTTCTGTCTTTGATGTGATGACCCAGAGAGGGGAATAATGGGTCTTTCAGCGCTGTGGTGTCACCGAGAGGTGTCAATTGGACTTGTCAGTGCAGTGATCTCCCAGAGAGGGGAAAAGTGCATCTGTCACTGCTGTGGTGTCCCAGAGAGGGGAAAAGTGGAGTGATCACTGTTGTGCAGTCCCAGAGAAAGTTCCACAGGTGCTATGACTTGTCTGTTGCCACAAAGGGGATGGAATTGGGGCTGTGGTATGACAGAGAGTCTTCATTTGGTTCTGTCTTTGATGTGATGTTCCAGAGAGGGGAATAATGGGTCTTTGAGCGCCGTGGTGTCACAGAGAGGTGTCAATTGGACTTGTCACTGCAGTGATCTCCCAGAGAGAGGAAAACTGAGGCTGTCACTGCTGTGGCCTATAGGAGGGGATGAATTCCCACTTGGCTTTGATGTTATGTCACAGAGAGGAGAAACCTGGAACTGTCACTGCTGGGGTGATACAGATAGGTGTAAATTGGGCTTGTTCCATCTGTGGTGTGACAGAAAGGGTGAAATTTGGTCTGTCAGTGCTGTGATGTCTTAAAGGGTGGAAACTGGGGTCTTTCACAGCTGTGATGTCCCAGAGAGGCGTAGATTGGGGTGTCCCACTGCTGTGATGTCCCAGAGAGGGGAAAACAGGGGCTATCACAGCTGTGGAGTGTGAGAGAAAGTTCCACAGGTGTTCTGACTTGTCTGTTGCCACAGAGGGGATGCAGTTGGGGATGTCATGGCTATGGTATCAGGGAGAGGTTTGAATTGGTTCTGTCTCTGCTGTGATGTCACAGAGAAGGGAATAATGAGTCTGTCACCACTGTGGTGTCCCAGAGAGGTGTAAATTGGACTTGTCACTGACTGCAGTGATGTCACAGAGAGGTGAAACTGAGTCCCTCATTTTTGTGATGTCACAGAGAGGAAGAAACTGAGGCTGCCACCACTTTGGTGTCATCAACAGATGTAAGTTGGGCCTGTCACTGCTCTGATGTCACAAATGGAGGACAAGTGGATCAGTCAGTGCTGCGGTGTTCCAGAGGGGATGAATTTGAGGCTGTGATGACTGTGATGTCCCAGAGAGGGGAATAATGCCTCTGTCAGCACTGTGGTGTCACAGAGAGGTGTAAATGAGAGTTGTCAGTGCAGTGATGTGATAGAGAGGGGAAAATGGGTCCCTGATTGGTGTGATGTCAGAGAGAGGAAAAAACTGAGACTGCCTCTGCACTGGTGTCACAGAGAGGCATCAATTGGGCCTGTCACTTCTGTGGTGTCACAAAGAGGGGAAAAGTGAGTCTGTCACTGCTGTGGTGTCCCAGAGAGGGGAAAGTGGAGTGATCACTGTTGTGCAGTCGCAGAGAAAGTTCCACAGGGGCTATGACTTGTCTGTTGCCACAAAGGGGATGGAATTGGGGTTGTTAGGGCTGTGGTGTGACAGAGAGTTTTAAATTTGTTCTGATGTGATGTCTCAGAGAGGGGAATAATGGGTCTTTCAGCACCGTGGTGTCACAGAGAGGTGTCAATTGGACTTGTCAGTGCAGTGATCTCCCAGAGAGAGGAAAACTGAGGCTGTCACTGCTGTGGTGTCCCAGAGAGGGGAAAAGTGGAGTGATCACTGTTGTGCAGTCCCAGAGAAAGTTCCACAGGTGCTATTACTTGTCTGTTGCCACAAAGGGGATGGAATTCGGGTTGTTGGGGCTGTGGTATGACAGAGAGTCTTCATTTGGTTCTGTCTTTGATGTGATGTCCCAGAGAGGGGAATAATGGGTCTTTCAGCGCCGTGGTGTCACAGAGAGGTGTCAATTGGACTTGTCAGTGCAGTGATCTCCCAGGGAGAGGAGAACTGAGGCTGTCACTGCTGTGGTGTCCCAGAGAGGGGAAAAGTGGAGTGATCACTGTTGTGCAGTCCCAGAGAAAGTTCCACAGGTGCTATGACTTGTCTGTTGCCACAAAGAGGATGGAACTGGGGCTATGGTATGACAGAGAGTCTTCATTTGGTTCTGTCTTTGATGTGATGTCCCAGAGAGGGGAATAATGGGTCTTTGAGCGCCGTGGTGTCACAGAGAGGTGTCAATTGGACTTGTCACTGCAGTGATCTCCCAGAGAGAGGAAAACTGAGGCTGTCACTGCTGTGGTGTCCCAGAGAGGGGAAAAGTGGAGTGATCACTGTTGCGCAGTCCCAGAGAAAGTTCCACTGGTGCTATGACTTGTCTGTTACCACAAAGGGGATGGAATTGGGGTTGTTGGGGCTGTGGTATGACAGAGAGTCTTCATTTGGTTCTGTCTTTGATGTGATGACCCAGAGAGGGGAATAATGGGTCTTTCAGCGCTGTGGTGTCACCGAGAGGTGTCAATTGGACTTGTCAGTGCAGTGATCTCCCAGAGAGGGGAAAAGTGCATCTGTCACTGCTGTGGTGTCCCAGAGAGGGGAAAAGTGGAGTGATCACTGTTGTGCAGTCCCAGAGAAAGTTCCACAGGTGCTATGACTTGTCTGTTGCCACAAAGGGGATGGAATTGGGGCTGTGGTATGACAGAGAGTCTTCATTTGGTTCTGTCTTTGATGTGATGTTCCAGAGAGGGGAATAATGGGTCTTTCAGCGCCGTGGTGTCACAGAGAGGTGTCAATTGGACTTGTCACTGCAGTGATCTCCCAGAGAGAGGAAAACTGAGGCTGTCACTGCTGTGGCCTATAGGAGGGGATGAATTCCCACTTGGCTTTGATGTTATGTCACAGAGAGGAGAAACCTGGAACTGTCACTGCTGGGGTGATACAGATAGGTGTAAATTGGGCTTGTTCCATCTGTGGTGTGACAGAAAGGGTGAAATTTGGTCTGTCAGTGCTGTGATGTCTTAAAGGGTGGAAACTGGGGTCTTTCACAGCTGTGATGTCCCAGAGAGGCGTAGATTGGGGTGTCCCACTGCTGTGATGTCCCAAAGAGGGGAAAACAGGGGCTATCACAGCTGTGGAGTGTGAGAGAAAGTTCCACAGGTGTTCTGACTTGTCTGTTGCCACAGAGGGGATGCAGTTGGGGATGTCATGGCTATGGTATCAGGGAGAGGTTTGAATTGGTTCTGTCTCTGCTGTGATGTCACAGAGAAGGGAATAATGAGTCTGTCACCACTGTGGTGTCCCAGAGAGGTGTAAATTGGACTTGTCACTGACTGCAGTGATGTCACAGAGAGGTGAAACTGAGTCCCTCATTTTTGTGATGTCACAGAGAGGAAGAAACTGAGGCTGCCACCACTTTGGTGTCATCAACAGATGTAAGTTGGGCCTGTCACTGCTCTGATGTCACAAATGGAGGACAAGTGGATCAGTCAGTGCTGCGGTGTTCCAGAGGGGATGAATTTGAGGCTGTGATGACTGTGATGTCCCAGAGAGGGGAATAATGCCTCTGTCACCACTGTGGTGTCACAGAGAGGCGTAAATTCGAGTTGTCAGTGCAGTGATGTGATAGAGAGGGGAAAATGGGTCCCTGATTGGTGTGATGTCAGAGAGAGGAAAAAACTGAGACTGCCTCTGCACTGGTGTCACAGAGAGGCATCAATTGGGCCTGTCACTTCTGTGGTGTCACAAAGAGGGGAAAAGTGAGTCTGTCACTGCTGTGGTGTCCTAGAGAGGGGAAAGTGGAGTGATCACTGTTGTGCAGTCCCAGAGAAAGTTCCACAGGTGCTATGACTTGTCTGTTACCACAAAGGGGATGGAATTGGGGTTGTTGGGGCTGTGGTGTGACAGAGAGTCTTCATTTGGTTCAGTCTTTGATGTGATGTCCCAGAGAGGGGAATAATGGGTCTTTCAGCGCCGTGGTGTCACAGAGAGGTGTCAATTGGACTTGTCAGTGCAGTGATCTCCCAGGGAGAGGAGAACTGAGGCTGTCACTGCTGTGGTGTCCCAGAGAGGGGAAAAGTGGAGTGATCACTGTTGTGCAGTCCCAGAGAAAGTTCCACAGGTGCTATGACTTGTCTGTTGCCACAAAGAGGATGGAACTGGGGCTATGGTATGACAGAGAGTCTTCATTTGGTTCTGTCTTTGATGTGATGTCCCAGAGAGGGGAATAATGGGTCTTTGAGCTCCGTGGTGTCACAGAGAGGTGTCAATTGGACTTGTCACTGCAGTGATCTCCCAGGGAGAGGAGAACTGAGGCTGCCACTGCTGTGGTGTCCCAGAGAGGGGAAAAGTGGAGTGATCACTGTTGTGCAGTCCCAGAGAAAGTTCCACAGGTGCTATGACTTGTCTGTTGCCACAAAGGGGATGGAATTGGGGTTGTTGGGGCTGTGGTGTGACAGAGAGTTTTAAATTTGTTCTGATGTGATGTCTCAGAGAGGGGAATAATGGGTCTTTCAGCGCCGTGGTGTCACAGAGAGGTGTCAATTGGACTTGTCAGTGCAGTGATCTCCCAGGGAGAGGAGAACTGAGGCTGTCACTGCTGTGGTGTCCCAGAGAGGGGAAAAGTGGAGTGATCACTGTTGTGCAGTCCCAGAGAAAGTTCCACAGGTGCTATGACTTGTCTGTTGCCACAAAGAGGATGGAACTGGGGCTATGGTATGACAGAGAGTCTTCATTTGGTTCTGTCTTTGATGTGATGTCCCAGAGAGGGGAATAATGGGTCTTTGAGCGCCGTGGTGTCACAGAGAGGTGTCAATTGGACTTGTCACTGCAGTGATCTCCCAGAGAGAGGAAAACTGAGGCTGTCACTGCTGTGGTGTCCCAGAGAGGGGAAAAGTGGAGTGATCACTGTTGCGCAGTCCCAGAGAAAGTTCCACTGGTGCTATGACTTGTCTGTTACCACAAAGGGGATGGAATTGGGGTTGTTGGGGCTGTGGTATGACAGAGAGTCTTCATTTGGTTCTGTCTTTGATGTGATGACCCAGAGAGGGGAATAATGGGTCTTTCAGCGCTGTGGTGTCACCGAGAGGTGTCAATTGGACTTGTCAGTGCAGTGATCTCCCAGAGAGGGGAAAAGTGCATCTGTCACTGCTGTGGTGTCCCAGAGAGGGGAAAAGTGGAGTGATCACTGTTGTGCAGTCCCAGAGAAAGTTCCACAGGTGCTATGACTTGTCTGTTGCCACAAAGGGGATGGAATTGGGGCTGTGGTATGACAGAGAGTCTTCATTTGGTTCTGTCTTTGATGTGATGTTCCAGAGAGGGGAATAATGGGTCTTTCAGCGCCGTGGTGTCACAGAGAGGTGTCAATTGGACTTGTCACTGCAGTGATCTCCCAGAGAGAGGAAAACTGAGGCTGTCACTGCTGTGGCCTATAGGAGGGGATGAATTCCCACTTGGCTTTGATGTTATGTCACAGAGAGGAGAAACCTGGAACTGTCACTGCTGGGGTGATACAGATAGGTGTAAATTGGGCTTGTTCCATCTGTGGTGTGACAGAAAGGGTGAAATTTGGTCTGTCAGTGCTGTGATGTCTTAAAGGGTGGAAACTGGGGTCTTTCACTGCTGTGATGTCCCAGAGAGGCGTAGATTGGGGTGTCCCACTGCTGTGATGTCCCAAAGAGGGGAAAACAGGGGCTATCACAGCTGTGGAGTGTGAGAGAAAGTTCCACAGGTGTTCTGACTTGTCTGTTGCCACAGAGGGGATGCAGTTGGGGATGTCATGGCTATGGTATCAGGGAGAGGTTTGAATTGGTTCTGTCTCTGCTGTGATGTCACAGAGAAGGGAATAATGAGTCTGTCACCACTGTGGTGTCCCAGAGAGGTGTAAATTGGACTTGTCACTGACTGCAGTGATGTCACAGAGAGGTGAAACTGAGTCCCTCATTTTTGTGATGTCACAGAGAGGAAGAAACTGAGGCTGCCACCACTTTGGTGTCATCAACAGATGTAAGTTGGGCCTGTCACTGCTCTGATGTCACAAATGGAGGACAAGTGGATCAGTCAGTGCTGCGGTGTTCCAGAGGGGATGAATTTGAGGCTGTGATGACTGTGATGTCCCAGAGAGGGGAATAATGCCTCTGTCACCACTGTGGTGTCACAGAGAGGCGTAAATGAGAGTTGTCACTGTAGTGATGTGATAGAGAGGGGAAAATGGGTCCCTGATTGGTGTGATGTCAGAGAGAGGAAAAAACTGAGACTGCCTCTGCACTGGTGTCACAGAGAGGCATCAATTGGGCCTGTCACTTCTGTGGTGTCACAAAGAGGGGAAAAGTGAGTCTGTCACTGCTGTGGTGTCCCAGAGAGGGGAAAAGTGGAGTGATCACTGTTGTGCAGTCCCAGAGAAAGTTCCACAGGTGCTATGACTTGTCTGTTACCACAAAGGGGATGGAATTGGGGTTGTTAGGGCAGTGGTATGACAGAGAGTTTTAAATTTGTTCTGATGTGATGTCTCAGAGAGGGGAATAATGGGTCTTTCAGCACCGTGGTGTCACAGAGAGGTGTCAATTGGACTTGTCAGTGCAGTGATCTCCCAGAGAGAGGAAAACTGAGGCTGTCACTGCTGTGGTGTCCCAGAGAGGGGAAAAGTGGAGTGATCACTGTTGTGCAGTCCCAGAGAAAGTTCCACAGGTGCTATTACTTGTCTGTTGCCACAAAGGGGATGGAATTGGGGTTGTTGGGGCTGTGGTATGACAGAGAGTCTTCATTTGGTTCTGTCTTTGATGTGATGTCCCAGAGAGGGGAATAATGGGTCTTTCAGCGCCGTGGTGTCACAGAGAGGTGTCAATTGGACTTGTCAGTGCAGTGATCTCCCAGGGAGAGGAGAACTGAGGCTGTCACTGCTGTGGTGTCCCAGAGAGGGGAAAAGTGGAGTGATCACTGTTGTGCAGTCCCAGAGAAAGTTCCACAGGTGCTATGACTTGTCTGTTGCCACAAAGAGGATGGAACTGGGGCTATGGTATGACAGAGAGTCTTCATTTGGTTCTGTCTTTGATGTGATGTCCCAGAGAGGGGAATAATGGGTCTTTGAGCGCCGTGGTGTCACAGAGAGGTGTCAATTGGACTTGTCACTGCAGTGATCTCCCAGAGAGAGGAAAACTGAGGCTGTCACTGCTGTGGTGTCCCAGAGAGGGGAAAAGTGGAGTGATCACTGTTGCGCAGTCCCAGAGAAAGTTCCACAGGTGCTATGACTTGTCTGTTACCACAAAGGGGATGGAATTGGGGTTGTTGGGGCTGTGGTATGACAGAGAGTCTTCATTTGGTTCTGTCTTTGATGTGATGTCTCAGAAAGGGGAATAATGGGTCTTTCAGCGCTGTGGTGTCACCGAGAGGTGTCAATTGGACTTGTCAGTGCAGTGATCTCCCAGAGAGGGGAAAAGTGCATCTGTCACTGCTGTGGTGTCCCAGAGAGGGGAAAAGTGGAGTGATCACTGTTGTGCAGTCCCAGAGAAAGTTCCACAGGTGCTATGACTTGTCTGTTGCCACAAAGGGGATGGAATTGGGGCTGTGGTATGACAGAGAGTCTTCATTTGGTTCTGTCTCTGATGTGATGACCCAGAGAGGGGAATAATGGGTCTTTGAGCGCCGTGGTGTCACAGAGAGGTGTCAATTGGACTTGTCAGTGCAGTGATCTCCCAGAGAGAGGAAAACTGAGGCTGTCACTGCTGTGGCCTATAGGAGGGGATGAATTCCCACTTGGCTTTGATGTTATGTCACAGAGAGGAGAAACCTGGCACTGTCACTGCTGGGGTGATACAGATAGGTGTAAATTGGGCTTGTTCCATCTGTGGTGTGACAGAAAGGGTGAAATTTGGTCTGTCAGTGCTGTGATGTCTTAAAGGGTGGAAACTGGGGTCTTTCACAGCTGTGATGTCCCAGAGAGGCGTAGATTGGGGTGTCCCACTGCTGTGATGTCCCAGAGAGGGGAAAACAGGGGCTATCACAGCTGTGGAGTGTGAGAGAAAGTTCCACAGGTGTTCTGACTTGTCTGTTGCCACAGAGGGGATGCAGTTGGGGATGTCATGGCTATGGTATCAGGGAGAGGTTTGAATTGGTTCTGTCTCTGCTGTGATGTCACAGAGAAGGGAATAATGAGTCTGTCACCACTGTGGTGTCCCAGAGAGGTGTAAATTGGACTTGTCACTGACTGCAGTGATGTCACAGAGAGGTGAAACTGAGTCCCTCATTTTTGTGATGTCACAGAGAGGAAGAAACTGAGGCTGCCACCACTTTGGTGTCATCAACAGATGTAAGTTGGGCCTGTCACTGCTCTGATGTCACAAATGGAGGACAAGTGGATCAGTCAGTGCTGCGGTGTTCCAGAGGGGATGAATTTGAGGCTGTGATGACTGTGATGTCCCAGAGAGGGGAATAATGCCTCTGTCAGCACTGTGGTGTCACAGAGAGGCGTAAATGAGAGTTGTCAGTGCAGTGATGTGATAGAGAGGGGAAAATGGGTCCCTGATTGGTGTGATGTCAGAGAGAGGAAAAAACTGAGACTGCCTCTGCACTGGTGTCACAGAGAGGCATCAATTGGGCCTGTCACTTCTGTGGTGTCACAAAGAGGGGAAAAGTGAGTCTGTCACTGCTGTGGTGTCCCAGAGAGGGGAAAGTGGAGTGATCACTGTTGTGCAGTCGCAGAGAAAGTTCCACAGGGGCTATGACTTGTCTGTTGCCACAAAGGGGATGGAATTGGGGTTGTTAGGGCTGTGGTGTGACAGAGAGTTTTAAATTTGTTCTGATGTGATGTCTCAGAGAGGGGAATAATGGGTCTTTCAGCACCGTGGTGTCACAGAGAGGTGTCAATTGGACTTGTCACTGCAGTGATCTCCCAGAGAGAGGAAAACTGAGGCTGTCACTGCTGTGGTGTCCCAGAGAGGGGAAAAGTGGAGTGATCACTGTTGTGCAGTCCCAGAGAAAGTTCCACAGGTGCTATGACTTGTCTGTTGCCACAAAGGGGATGGAATTGGGGTTGTTGGGGCTGTGGTATGACAGAGAGTCTTCATTTGGTTCTGTCTTTGATGTGATGTCCCAGAGAGGGGAATAATGGGTCTTTCAGCGCCGTGGTGTCACAGAGAGGTGTCAATTGGACTTGTCAGTGCAGTGATCTCCCAGGGAGAGGAGAACTGAGGCTGTCACTGCTGTGGTGTCCCAGAGAGGGGAAAAGTGGAGTGATCACTGTTGTGCAGTCCCAGAGAAAGTTCCACAGGTGCTATGACTTGTCTGTTGCCACAAAGAGGATGGAACTGGGGCTATGGTATGACAGAGAGTCTTCATTTGGTTCTGTCTTTGATGTGATGTTCCAGAGAGGGGAATAATGGGTCTTTCAGCGCCGTGGTGTCACAGAGAGGTGTCAATTGGACTTGTCAGTGCAGTGATCTCCCAGAGAGAGGAAAACTGAGGCTGTCACTGCTGTGGCCTATAGGAGGGGATGAATTCCCACTTGGCTTTGATGTTATGTCACAGAGAGGAGAAACCTGGCACTGTCACTGCTGGGGTGATACAGATAGGTGTAAATTGGGCTTGTTCCATCTGTGGTGTGACAGAAAGGGTGAAATTTGGTCTGTCAGTGCTGTGATGTCTTAAAGGGTGGAAACTGGGGTCTTTCACTGCTGTGATGTCCCAGAGAGGCGTAGATTGGGGTGTCCCACTGCTGTGATGTCCCAGAGAGGGGAAAACAGGGGCTATCACAGCTGTGGAGTGTGAGAGAAAGTTCCACAGGTGTTCTGACTTGTCTGTTGCCACAGAGGGGATGCAGTTGGGGATGTCATGGCTATGGTATCAGGGAGAGGTTTGAATTGGTTCTGTCTCTGCTGTGATGTCACAGAGAAGGGAATAATGAGTCTGTCACCACTGTGGTGTCCCAGAGAGGTGTAAATTGGACTTGTCACTGACTGCAGTGATGTCACAGAGAGGTGAAACTGAGTCCCTCATTTTTGTGATGTCACAGAGAGGAAGAAACTGAGGCTGCCACCACTTTGGTGTCATCAACAGATGTAAGTTGGGCCTGTCACTGCTCTGATGTCACAAATGGAGGACAAGTGGATCAGTCAGTGCTGCGGTGTTCCAGAGGGGATGAATTTGAGGCTGTGATGACTGTGATGTCCCAGAGAGGGGAATAATGCCTCTGTCAGCACTGTGGTGTCACAGAGAGGCGTAAATGAGAGTTGTCAGTGCAGTGATGTGATAGAGAGGGGAAAATGGGTCCCTGATTGGTGTGATGTCAGAGAGAGGAAAAAACTGAGACTGCCTCTGCACTGGTGTCACAGAGAGGCATCAATTGGGCCTGTCACTTCTGTGGTGTCACAAAGAGGGGAAAAGTGAGTCTGTCACTGCTGTGGTGTCCCAGAGAGGGGAAAGTGGAGTGATCACTGTTGTGCAGTCGCAGAGAAAGTTCCACAGGGGCTATGACTTGTCTGTTGCCACAAAGGGGATGGAATTGGGGTTGTTAGGGCTGTGGTGTGACAGAGAGTTTGAAATTTGTTCTGATGTGATGTCTCAGAGAGGGGAATAATGGGTCTTTCAGCACCGTGGTGTCACAGAGAGGTGTCAATTGGACTTGTCAGTGCAGTGATCTCCCAGAGAGAGGAAAACTGAGGCTGTCACTGCTGTGGTGTCCCAGAGAGGGGAAAAGTGGAGTGATCACTGTTGTGCAGTCCCAGAGAAAGTTCCACAGGTGCTATTACTTGTCTGTTGCCACAAAGGGGATGGAATTCGGGTTGTTGGGGCTGTGGTATGACAGAGAGTCTTCATTTGGTTCTGTCTTTGATGTGATGTCCCAGAGAGGGGAATAATGGGTCTTTCAGCGCCGTGGTGTCACAGAGAGGTGTCAATTGGACTTGTCAGTGCAGTGATCTCCCAGGGAGAGGAGAACTGAGGCTGTCACTGCTGTGGTGTCCCAGAGAGGGGAAAAGTGGAGTGATCACTGTTGTGCAGTCCCAGAGAAAGTTCCACAGGTGCTATGACTTGTCTGTTGCCACAAAGAGGATGGAACTGGGGCTATGGTATGACAGAGAGTCTTCATTTGGTTCTGTCTTTGATGTGATGTCCCAGAGAGGGGAATAATGGGTCTTTGAGCGCCGTGGTGTCACAGAGAGGTGTCAATTGGACTTGTCACTGCAGTGATCTCCCAGAGAGAGGAAAACTGAGGCTGTCACTGCTGTGGTGTCCCAGAGAGGGGAAAAGTGGAGTGATCACTGTTGCGCAGTCCCAGAGAAAGTTCCACTGGTGCTATGACTTGTCTGTTACCACAAAGGGGATGGAATTGGGGTTGTTGGGGCTGTGGTATGACAGAGAGTCTTCATTTGGTTCTGTCTTTGATGTGATGACCCAGAGAGGGGAATAATGGGTCTTTCAGCGCTGTGGTGTCACCGAGAGGTGTCAATTGGACTTGTCAGTGCAGTGATCTCCCAGAGAGGGGAAAAGTGCATCTGTCACTGCTGTGGTGTCCCAGAGAGGGGAAAAGTGGAGTGATCACTGTTGTGCAGTCCCAGAGAAAGTTCCACAGGTGCTATGACTTGTCTGTTGCCACAAAGGGGATGGAATTGGGGCTGTGGTATGACAGAGAGTCTTCATTTGGTTCTGTCTTTGATGTGATGTTCCAGAGAGGGGAATAATGGGTCTTTCAGCGCCGTGGTGTCACAGAGAGGTGTCAATTGGACTTGTCAGTGCAGTGATCTCCCAGAGAGAGGAAAACTGAGGCTGTCACTGCTGTGGCCTATAGGAGGGGATGAATTCCCACTTGGCTTTGATGTTATGTCACAGAGAGGAGAAACCTGGAACTGTCACTGCTGGGGTGATACAGATAGGTGTAAATTGGGCTTGTTCCATCTGTGGTGTGACAGAAAGGGTGAAATTTGGTCTGTCAGTGCTGTGATGTCTTAAAGGGTGGAAACTGGGGTCTTTCACAGCTGTGATGTCCCAGAGAGGCGTAGATTGGGGTGTCCCACTGCTGTGATGTCCCAAAGAGGGGAAAACAGGGGCTATCACAGCTGTGGAGTGTGAGAGAAAGTTCCACAGGTGTTCTGACTTGTCTGTTGCCACAGAGGGGATGCAGTTGGGGATGTCATGGCTATGGTATCAGGGAGAGGTTTGAATTGGTTCTGTCTCTGCTGTGATGTCACAGAGAAGGGAATAATGAGTCTGTCACCACTGTGGTGTCCCAGAGAGGTGTAAATTGGACTTGTCACTGACTGCAGTGATGTCACAGAGAGGTGAAACTGAGTCCCTCATTTTTGTGATGTCACAGAGAGGAAGAAACTGAGGCTGCCACCACTTTGGTGTCATCAACAGATGTAAGTTGGGCCTGTCACTGCTCTGATGTCACAAATGGAGGACAAGTGGATCAGTCAGTGCTGCGGTGTTCCAGAGGGGATGAATTTGAGGCTGTGATGACTGTGATGTCCCAGAGAGGGGAATAATGCCTCTGTCACCACTGTGGTGTCACAGAGAGGCGTAAATGAGAGTTGTCACTGTAGTGATGTGATAGAGAGGGGAAAATGGGTCCCTGATTGGTGTGATGTCAGAGAGAGGAAAAAACTGAGACTGCCTCTGCACTGGTGTCACAGAGAGGCATCAATTGGGCCTGTCACTTCTGTGGTGTCACAAAGAGGGGAAAAGTGAGTCTGTCACTGCTGTGGTGTCCCAGAGAGGGGAAAAGTGGAGTGATCACTGTTGTGCAGTCCCAGAGAAAGTTCCACAGGTGCTATGACTTGTCTGTTACCACAAAGGGGATGGAATTGGGGTTGTTAGGGCAGTGGTATGACAGAGAGTTTTAAATTTGTTCTGATGTGATGTCTCAGAGAGGGGAATAATGGGTCTTTCAGCACCGTGGTGTCACAGAGAGGTGTCAATTGGACTTGTCAGTGCAGTGATCTCCCAGAGAGAGGAAAACTGAGGCTGTCACTGCTGTGGTGTCCCAGAGAGGGGAAAAGTGGAGTGATCACTGTTGTGCAGTCCCAGAGAAAGTTCCACAGGTGCTATTACTTGTCTTTTGCCACAAAGGGGATGGAATTCGGGTTGTTGGGGCTGTGGTATGACAGAGAGTCTTCATTTGGTTCTGTCTTTGATGTGATGTCCCAGAGAGGGGAATAATGGGTCTTTCAGCGCTGTGGTGTCACCGAGAGGTGTCAATTGGGCTTGTCACTGCAGTGATCTCCCAGAGAGGGGAAAAGTGCATCTGTCACTGCTGTGGTGTCCCAGAGAGGGGAAAAGTGGAGTGATCACTGTTGTGCAGTCCCAGAGAAAGTTCCACAGGTGCTATGACTTGTCTGTTGCCACAAAGGGGATGGAATTGGGGCTGTGGTATGACAGAGAGTCTTCATTTGGTTCTGTCTTTGATGTGATGTTCCAGAGAGGGGAATAATGGGTCTTTCAGCGCCGTGGTGTCACAGAGAGGTGTCAATTGGACTTGTCACTGCAGTGATCTCCCAGAGAGAGGAAAACTGAGGCTGTCACTGCTGTGGCCTATAGGAGGGGATGAATTCCCACTTGGCTTTGATGTTATGTCACAGAGAGGAGAAACCTGGAACTGTCACTGCTGGGGTGATACAGATAGGTGTAAATTGGGCTTGTTCCATCTGTGGTGTGACAGAAAGGGTGAAATTTGGTCTGTCAGTGCTGTGATGTCTTAAAGGGTGGAAACTGGGGTCTTTCACAGCTGTGATGTCCCAGAGAGGCGTAGATTGGGGTGTCCCACTGCTGTGATGTCCCAGAGAGGGGAAAACAGGGGCTATCACAGCTGTGGAGTGTGAGAGAAAGTTCCACAGGTGTTCTGACTTGTCTGTTGCCACAGAGGGGATGCAGTTGGGGATGTCATGGCTATGGTATCAGGGAGAGGTTTGAATTGGTTCTGTCTCTGCTGTGATGTCACAGAGAAGGGAATAATGAGTCTGTCACCACTGTGGTGTCCCAGAGAGGTGTAAATTGGACTTGTCACTGACTGCAGTGATGTCACAGAGAGGTGAAACTGAGTCCCTCATTTTTGTGATGTCACAGAGAGGAAGAAACTGAGGCTGCCACCACTTTGGTGTCATCAACAGATGTAAGTTGGGCCTGTCACTGCTCTGATGTCACAAATGGAGGACAAGTGGATCAGTCAGTGCTGCGGTGTTCCAGAGGGGATGAATTTGAGGCTGTGATGACTGTGATGTCCCAGAGAGGGGAATAATGCCTCTGTCAGCACTGTGGTGTCACAGAGAGGTGTAAATGAGAGTTGTCAGTGCAGTGATGTGATAGAGAGGGGAAAATGGGTCCCTGATTGGTGTGATGTCAGAGAGAGGAAAAAACTGAGACTGCCTCTGCACTGGTGTCACAGAGAGGCATCAATTGGGCCTGTCACTTCTGTGGTGTCACAAAGAGGGGAAAAGTGAGTCTGTCACTGCTGTGGTGTCCCAGAGAGGGGAAAGTGGAGTGATCACTGTTGTGCAGTCGCAGAGAAAGTTCCACAAGGGCTATGACTTGTCTGTTGCCACAAAGGGGATGGAATTGGGGTTGTTAGGGCTGTGGTGTGACAGAGAGTTTTAAATTTGTTCTGATGTGATGTCTCAGAGAGGGGAATAATGGGTCTTTCAGCACCGTGGTGTCACAGAGAGGTGTCAATTGGACTTGTCAGTGCAGTGATCTCCCAGAGAGAGGAAAACTGAGGCTGTCACTGCTGTGGTGTCCCAGAGAGGGGAAAAGTGGAGTGATCACTGTTGTGCAGTCCCAGAGAAAGTTCCACAGGTGCTATTACTTGTCTGTTGCCACAAAGGGGATGGAATTGGGGTTGTTGGGGCTGTGGTATGACAGAGAGTCTTCATTTGGTTCTGTCTTTGATGTGATGTCCCAGAGAGGGGAATAATGGGTCTTTCAGCGCCGTGGTGTCACAGAGAGGTGTCAATTGGACTTGTCAGTGCAGTGATCTCCCAGGGAGAGGAGAACTGAGGCTGTCACTGCTGTGGTGTCCCAGAGAGGGGAAAAGTGGAGTGATCACTGTTGTGCAGTCCCAGAGAAAGTTCCACAGGTGCTATGACTTGTCTGTTGCCACAAAGAGGATGGAACTGGGGCTATGGTATGACAGAGAGTCTTCATTTGGTTCTGTCTTTGATGTGATGTCCCAGAGAGGGGAATAATGGGTCTTTGAGCGCCGTGGTGTCACAGAGAGGTGTCAATTGGACTTGTCACTGCAGTGATCTCCCAGAGAGAGGAAAACTGAGGCTGTCACTGCTGTGGTGTCCCAGAGAGGGGAAAAGTGGAGTGATCACTGTTGCGCAGTCCCAGAGAAAGTTCCACTGGTGCTATGACTTGTCTGTTACCACAAAGGGGATGGAATTGGGGTTGTTGGGGCTGTGGTATGACAGAGAGTCTTCATTTGGTTCTGTCTTTGATGTGATGACCCAGAGAGGGGAATAATGGGTCTTTCAGCGCTGTGGTGTCACCGAGAGGTGTCAATTGGACTTGTCAGTGCAGTGATCTCCCAGAGAGGGGAAAAGTGCATCTGTCACTGCTGTGGTGTCCCAGAGAGGGGAAAAGTGGAGTGATCACTGTTGTGCAGTCCCAGAGAAAGTTCCACAGGTGCTATGACTTGTCTGTTGCCACAAAGGGGATGGAATTGGGGCTGTGGTATGACAGAGAGTCTTCATTTGGTTCTGTCTTTGATGTGATGTTCCAGAGAGGGGAATAATGGGTCTTTCAGCGCCGTGGTGTCACAGAGAGGTGTCAATTGGACTTGTCACTGCAGTGATCTCCCAGAGAGAGGAAAACTGAGGCTGTCACTGCTGTGGCCTATAGGAGGGGATGAATTCCCACTTGGCTTTGATGTTATGTCACAGAGAGGAGAAACCTGGAACTGTCACTGCTGGGGTGATACAGATAGGTGTAAATTGGGCTTGTTCCATCTGTGGTGTGACAGAAAGGGTGAAATTTGGTCTGTCAGTGCTGTGATGTCTTAAAGGGTGGAAACTGGGGTCTTTCACAGCTGTGATGTCCCAGAGAGGCGTAGATTGGGGTGTCCCACTGCTGTGATGTCCCAAAGAGGGGAAAACAGGGGCTATCACAGCTGTGGAGTGTGAGAGAAAGTTCCACAGGTGTTCTGACTTGTCTGTTGCCACAGAGGGGATGCAGTTGGGGATGTCATGGCTATGGTATCAGGGAGAGGTTTGAATTGGTTCTGTCTCTGCTGTGATGTCACAGAGAAGGGAATAATGAGTCTGTCACCACTGTGGTGTCCCAGAGAGGTGTAAATTGGACTTGTCACTGACTGCAGTGATGTCACAGAGAGGTGAAACTGAGTCCCTCATTTTTGTGATGTCACAGAGAGGAAGAAACTGAGGCTGCCACCACTTTGGTGTCATCAACAGATGTAAGTTGGGCCTGTCACTGCTCTGATGTCACAAATGGAGGACAAGTGGATCAGTCAGTGCTGCGGTGTTCCAGAGGGGATGAATTTGAGGCTGTGATGACTGTGATGTCCCAGAGAGGGGAATAATGCCTCTGTCACCACTGTGGTGTCACAGAGAGGCGTAAATTCGAGTTGTCAGTGCAGTGATGTGATAGAGAGGGGAAAATGGGTCCCTGATTGGTGTGATGTCAGAGAGAGGAAAAAACTGAGACTGCCTCTGCACTGGTGTCACAGAGAGGCATCAATTGGGCCTGTCACTTCTGTGGTGTCACAAAGAGGGGAAAAGTGAGTCTGTCACTGCTGTGGTGTCCCAGAGAGGGGAAAGTGGAGTGATCACTGTTGTGCAGTCCCAGAGAAAGTTCCACAGGTGCTATGACTTGTCTGTTACCACAAAGGGGATGGAATTGGGGCTGTGGTGTGACAGAGAGTCTTCATTTGGTTCAGTCTTTGATGTGATGTCCCAGAGAGGGGAATAATGGGTCTTTCAGCGCCGTGGTGTCACAGAGAGGTGTCAATTGGACTTGTCAGTGCAGTGATCTCCCAGGGAGAGGAGAACTGAGGCTGTCACTGCTGTGGTGTCCCAGAGAGGGGAAAAGTGGAGTGATCACTGTTGTGCAGTCCCAGAGAAAGTTCCACAGGTGCTATGACTTGTCTGTTGCCACAAAGAGGATGGAACTGGGGCTATGGTATGACAGAGAGTCTTCATTTGGTTCTGTCTTTGATGTGATGTCCCAGAGAGGGGAATAATGGGTCTTTCAGCGCCGTGGTGTCACAGAGAGGTGTCAATTGGACTTGTCAGTGCAGTGATCTCCCAGGGAGAGGAGAACTGAGGCTGTCACTGCTGTGGTGTCCCAGAGAGGGGAAAAGTGGAGTGATCACTGTTGTGCAGTCCCAGAGAAAGTTCCACAGGTGCTATGACTTGTCTGTTACCACAAAGGGGATGGAATTGGGGTTGTTAGGGCTGTGGTATGACAGAGAGTTTTAAATTGGTTCTGATGTGATGTCCCAGAGAGGGGAATAATGGGTCTTTCAGCGCCGTGGTGTCACAGAGAGGTGTCAGTTGGACTTGTCAGTGCAGTGATCTCCCAGAGAGAGGAAAACTGAGGCTGTCACTGCTGTGGTGTCCCAGAGAGGGGAAAAGTGGAGTGATCACTGTTGTGCAGTCCCAGAGAAAGTTCCACAGGTGCTATGACTTGTCTGTTACCACAAAGGGGATGGAATTGGGGTTGTTAGGGCAGTGGTATGACAGAGAGTTTTAAATTTGTTCTGATGTGATGTCTCAGAGAGGGGAATAATGGGTCTTTCAGCGCCGTGGTGTCACAGAGTGGTGTCAATTGGACTTGTCAGTGCAGTGATCTCCCAGAGAGAGGAAAACTGAGGCTGTCACTGCTGTGGTGTCCCAGAGAGGGGAAAAGTGGAGTGATCACTGTTGTGCAGTCCCAGAGAAAGTTCCACAGGTGCTATGACTTGTCTGTTGCCACAAAGGGGATGGAATTGGGGTTGTTGGGGCTGTGGTATGACAGAGAGTCTTCATTTGGTTCTGTCTTTGATGTGATGTCCCAGAGAGGGGAATAATGGGTCTTTGAGCTCCGTGGTGTCACAGAGAGGTGTCAATTGGACTTGTCAGTGCAGTGATCTCCCAGGGAGAGGAGAACTGAGGCTGTCACTGCTGTGGTGTCCCAGAGAGGGGAAAAGTGGAGTGATCACTGTTGTGCAGTCCCAGAGAAAGTTCCACAGGTGCTATGACTTGTCTGTTGCCACAAAGAGGATGGAACTGGGGCTATGGTATGACAGAGAGTCTTCATTTGGTTCTGTCTTTGATGTGATGTCCCAGAGAGGGGAATAATGGGTCTTTGAGCGCCGTGGTGTCACAGAGAGGTGTCAATTGGACTTGTCACTGCAGTGATCTCCCAGAGAGAGGAAAACTGAGGCTGTCACTGCTGTGGTGTCCCAGAGAGGGGAAAAGTGGAGTGATCACTGTTGCGCAGTCCCAGAGAAAGTTCCACAGGTGCTATGACTTGTCTGTTACCACAAAGGGGATGGAATTGGGGTTGTTGGGGCAGTGGTATGACAGAGAGTCTTCATTTGGTTCTGTCTTTGATGTGATGACCCAGAGAGGGGAATAATGGGTCTTTCAGCGCTGTGGTGTCACCGAGAGGTGTCAATTGACCTTGTCAGTGCAGTGATCTCCCAGAGAGGGGAAAAGTGCATCTGTCACTGCTGTGGTGTCCCAGAGAGGGGAAAAGTGGAGTGATCACTGTTGTGCAGTCCCAGAGAAAGTTCCACAGGTGCTATGACTTGTCTGTTGCCACAAAGGGGATGGAATTGGGGCTGTGGTATGACAGAGAGTTTTCATTTGGTTCTGTCTTTGATGTGATGTCCCAGAGAGGGGAATAATGGGTCTTTCAGCGCCGTGGTGTCACAGAGAGGTGTCAATTGGACTTGTCACTGCAGTGATCTCCCAGAGAGAGGAAAACTGAGGCTGTCACTGCTGTGGCCTATAGGAGGGGATGAATTCCCACTTGGCTTTGATGTTATGTCACGGAGAGGAGAAACCTGGCACTGTCACTGCTGGGGTGATACAGATAGGTGTAAATTGGGCTTGTTCCATCTGTGGTGTGACAGAAAGGGTGAAATTTGGTCTGTCAGTGCTGTGATGTCTTAAAGGGTGGAAACTGGGGTCTTTCACAGCTGTGATGTCCCAGAGAGGCGTAGATTGGGGTGTCCCACTGCTGTGATGTCCCAAAGAGGGGAAAACAGGGGCTATCACAGCTGTGGAGTGTGAGAGAAAGTTCCACAGGTGTTCTGACTTGTCTGTTGCCACAGAGGGGATGCAGTTGGGGATGTCATGGCTATGGTATCAGGGAGAGGTTTGAATTGGTTCTGTCTCTGCTGTGATGTCACAGAGAAGGGAATAATGAGTCTGTCACCACTGTGGTGTCCCAGAGAGGTGTAAATTGGACTTGTCACTGACTGCAGTGATGTCACAGAGAGGTGAAACTGAGTCCCTCATTTTTGTGATGTCACAGAGAGGAAGAAACTGAGGCTGCCACCACTTTGGTGTCATCAACAGATGTAAGTTGGGCCTGTCACTGCTCTGATGTCACAAATGGAGGACAAGTGGATCAGTCAGTGCTGCGGTGTTCCAGAGGGGATGAATTTGAGGCTGTGATGACTGTGATGTCCCAGAGAGGGGAATAATGCCTCTGTCAGCACTGTGGTGTCACAGAGAGGCGTAAATGAGAGTTGTCACTGTAGTGATGTGATAGAGAGGGGAAAATGGGTCCCTGATTGGTGTGATGTCAGAGAGAGGAAAAAACTGAGACTGCCTCTGCACTGGTGTCACAGAGAGGCATCAATTGGGCCTGTCACTTCTGTGGTGTCACAAAGAGGGGAAAAGTGAGTCTGTCACTGCTGTGGTGTCCCAGAGAGGGGAAAAGTGGAGTGATCACTGTTGTGCAGTCCCAGAGAAAGTTCCACAGGTGCTATGACTTGTCTGTTACCACAAAGGGGATGGAATTGGGGTTGTTAGGGCTGTGGTATGACAGAGAGTTTTAAATTTGTTCTGATGTGATGTCTCAGAGAGGGGAATAATGGGTCTTTCAGCACCGTGGTGTCACAGAGAGGTGTCAATTGGACTTGTCAGTGCAGTGATCTCCCAGAGAGAGGAAAACTGAGGCTGTCACTGCTGTGGTGTCCCAGAGAGGGGAAAAGTGGAGTGATCACTGTTGTGCAGTCCCAGAGAAAGTTCCACAGGTGCTATTACTTGTCTGTTGCCACAAAGGGGATGGAATTCGGGTTGTTGGGGCTGTGGTATGACAGAGAGTCTTCATTTGGTTCTGTCTTTGATGTGATGTCCCAGAGAGGGGAATAATGGGTCTTTCAGCGCCGTGGTGTCACAGAGAGGTGTCAATTGGACTTGTCAGTGCAGTGATCTCCCAGAGAGAGGAAAACTGAGGCTGTCACTGCTGTGGTGTCCCAGAGAGGGGAAAAGTGGAGTGATCACTGTTGTGCAGTCCCAGAGAAAGTTCCACAGGTGCTATGACTTGTCTGTTGCCACAAAGAGGATGGAACTGGGGCTATGGTATGACAGAGAGTCTTCATTTGGTTCTGTCTTTGATGTGATGTCCCAGAGAGGGGAATAATGGGTCTTTCAGCGCCGTGGTGTCACAGAGAGGTGTCAATTGGACTTGTCAGTGCAGTGATCTCCCAGAGAGAGGAAAACTGAGGCTGTCACTGCTGTGGTGTCCCAGAGAGGGGAAAAGTGGAGTGATCACTGTTGCGCAGTCCCAGAGAAAGTTCCACTGGTGCTATGACTTGTCTGTTACCACAAAGGGGATGGAATTGGGGTTGTTGGGGCTGTGGTATGACAGAGAGTCTTCATTTGGTTCTGTCTTTGATGTGATGACCCAGAGAGGGGAATAATGGGTCTTTCAGCGCTGTGGTGTCACCGAGAGGTGTCAATTGGACTTGTCACTGCAGTGATCTCCCAGAGAGGGGAAAAGTGCATCTGTCACTGCTGTGGTGTCCCAGAGAGGGGAAAAGTGGAGTGATCACTGTTGTGCAGTCCCAGAGAAAGTTCCACAGGTGCTATGACTTGTCTGTTGCCACAAAGGGGATGGAATTGGGGCTGTGGTATGACAGAGAGTCTTCATTTGGTTCTGTCTTTGATGTGATGTCCCAGAGAGGGGAATAATGGGTCTTTCAGCGCCGTGGTGTCACAGAGAGGTGTCAGTTGGACTTGTCAGTGCAGTGATCTCCCAGAGAGAGGAAAACTGAGGCTGTCACTGCTGTGGTGTCCCAGAGAGGGGAAAAGTGGAGTGATCACTGTTGTGCAGTCCCAGAGAAAGTTCCACAGGTGCTATGACTTGTCTGTTGCCACAAAGGGGATGGAATTGGGGTTGTTGGGGCTGTGGTATGACAGAGAGTCTTCATTTGGTTCTGTCTTTGATGTGATGTCCCAGAGAGGGGAATAATGGGTCTTTGAGCTCCGTGGTGTCACAGAGAGGTGTCAATTGGACTTGTCAGTGCAGTGATCTCCCAGGGAGAGGAGAACTGAGGCTGCCACTGCTGTGGTGTCCCAGAGAGGGGAAAAGTGGAGTGATCACTGTTGTGCAGTCCCAGAGAAAGTTCCACAGGTGCTATGACTTGTCTGTTGCCACAAAGGGGATGGAATTGGGGTTGTTGGGGCTGTGGTATGACAGAGAGTCTTCATTTGGTTCTGTCTCTGATGTGATGTCTCAGAGAGGGTAATAATGGGTCTTTCAGCGCCGTGGTGTCACAGAGAGGTGTCAATTGGACTTGTCAGTGCAGTGATCTCCCAGAGAGAGGAAAACTGAGGCTGTCACTGCTGTGGCCTATAGGAGGGGATGAATTCCCACTTGGCTTTGATGTTATGTCACAGAGAGGAGAAACCTGGCACTGTCACTGCTGGGGTGATACAGATAGGTGTAAACTGGGCTTCTTCCATCTGTGGTGTGACAGAAAGGGTGAAATTTGGTCTGTCAGTGCTGTGATGTCTTAAAGGGTGGAAACTGGGGTCTTTCACAGCTGTGATGTCCCAGAGAGGCGTAGATTGGGGTGTCCCACTGCTGTGATGTCCCAAAGAGGGGAAAACAGGGGCTATCACAGCTGTGGAGTGTGAGAGAAAGTTCCACAGGTGTTCTGACTTGTCTGTTGCCACAGAGGGGATGCAGTTGGGGATGTCATGGCTATGGTATCAGGGAGAGGTTTGAATTGGTTCTGTCTCTGCTGTGATGTCACAGAGAAGGGAGTAATGAGTCTGTCACCACTGTGGTGTCCCAGAGAGGTGTAAATTGGACTTGTCACTGACTGCAGTGATGTCACAGAGAGGTGAAACTGAGTCCCTCATTTTTGTGATGTCACAGAGAGGAAGAAACTGAGGCTGCCACCACTTTGGTGTCATCAACAGATGTAAGTTGGGCCTGTCACTGCTCTGATGTCACAAATGGAGGACAAGTGGATCAGTCAGTGCTGCGGTGTTCCAGAGGGGATGAATTTGAGGCTGTGATGACTGTGATGTCCCAGAGAGGGGAATAATGCCTCTGTCAGCACTGTGGTGTCACAGAGAGGTGTAAATGAGAGTTGTCAGTGCAGTGATGTGATAGAGAGGGGAAAATGGGTCCCTGATTGGTGTGATGTCAGAGAGAGGAAAAAACTGAGACTGCCTCTGCACTGGTGTCACAGAGAGGCATCAATTGGGCCTGTCACTTCTGTGGTGTCACAAAGAGGGGAAAAGTGAGTCTGTCACTGCTGTGGTGTCCCAGAGAGGGGAAAGTGGAGTGATCACTGTTGTGCAGTCCCAGAGAAAGTTCCACAGGTGCTATGACTTGTCTGTTGCCACAAAGGGGATGGAATTGGGGTTGTTAGGGCTGTGGTGTGCCAGAGAGTCTTCATTTGGTTCTGTCTCTGATGTGATGTCTCAGAGAGGGGAATAATGGGTCTTTCAGCGCCGTGGTGTCACAGAGAGGTGTCAATTGGACTTGTCAGTGCAGTGATCTCCCAGGGAGAGGAAAACTGAGGCTGTCACTGCTGTGGTGTCCCAGAGAGGGGAAAAGTGGAGTGATCACTGTTGTGCAGTCCCAGAGAAAGTTCCACAGGTGCTATGACTTGTCTGTTACCACAAAGGGGATGGAATTGGGGTTGTTAGGGCTGTGGTGTGACAGAGAGTTTTAAATTTGTTCTGATGTGATGTCTCAGAGAGGGGAATAATGGGTCTTTCAGCACCGTGGTGTCACAGAGAGGTGTCAATTGGACTTGTCAGTGCAGTGATCTCCCAGAGAGAGGAAAACTGAGGCTGTCACTGCTGTGGTGTCCCAGAGAGGGGAAAAGTGGAGTGATCACTGTTGTGCAGTCCCAGAGAAAGTTCCACAGGTGCTATTACTTGTCTGTTGCCACAAAGGGGATGGAATTGGGGCTGTGGTATGACAGAGAGTCTTCATTTGGTTCAGTCTTTGATGTGATGTCCCAGAGAGGGGAATAATGGGTCTTTCAGCGCCGTGGTGTCACAGAGAGGTATCAATTGGACTTGTCAGTGCAGTGATCTCCCAGGGAGAGGAGAACTGAGGCTGTCACTGCTGTGGTGTCCCAGAGAGGGGAAAAGTGGAGTGATCACTGTTGTGCAGTCCCAGAGAAAGTTCCACAGGTGCTATGACTTGTCTGTTGCCACAAAGAGGATGGAACTGGGGCTATGGTATGACAGAGAGTCTTCATTTGGTTCTGTCTTTGATGTGATGTCCCAGAGAGGGGAATAATGGGTCTTTGAGCGCCGTGGTGTCACAGAGAGTTGTCAATTGGACTTGTCAGTGCAGTGATCTCCCAGAGAGAGGAGAACTGAGGCTGTCACTGCTGTGGTGTCCCAGAGAGGGGAAAAGTGGAGTGATCACTGTTGCGCAGTCCCAGAGAAAGTTCCACAGGTGCTATGACTTGTCTGTTACCACAAAGGGGATGGAATTGGGGTTGTTGGGGCTGTGGTATGACAGAGAGTTTTAAATTTGTTCTGATGTGATGTCTCAGAGAGGGGAATAATGGGTCTTTCAGCACCGTGGTGTCACAGAGAGGTGTCAATTGGACTTGTCAGTGCAGTGATCTCCCAGAGAGAGGAAAACTGAGGCTGTCACTGCTGTGGTGTCCCAGAGAGGGGAAAAGTGGAGTGATCACTGTTGTGCAGTCCCAGAGAAAGTTCCACAGGTGCTATGACTTGTCTGTTACCACAAAGGGGATGGAATTGGGGTTGTTAGGGCTGTGGTATGACAGAGAGTTTTCAATTGGTTCTGATGTGATGTCCCAGAGAGGGGAATAATGGGTCTTTCAGCGCCGTGGTGTCACAGAGAGGTGTCAGTTGGACTTGTCAGTGCAGTGATCTCCCAGAGAGAGGAAAACTGAGGCTGTCACTGCTGTGGTGTCCCAGAGAGGGGAAAAGTGGAGTGATCACTGTTGTGCAGTCCCAGAGAAAGTTCCACAGGTGCTATGACTTGTCTGTTACCACAAAGGGGATGGAATTGGGGTTGTTAGGGCAGTGGTATGACAGAGAGTTTTAAATTTGTTCTGATGTGATGTCTCAGAGAGGGGAATAATGGGTCTTTCAGCGCCGTGGTGTCACAGAGAGGTGTCAATTGGACTTGTCAGTGCAGTGATCTCCCAGAGAGAGGAAAACTGAGGCTGTCACTGCTGTGGTGTCCCAGAGAGGGGAAAAGTGGAGTGATCACTGTTGTGCAGTCCCAGAGAAAGTTCCACAGGTGCTATGACTTGTCTGTTGCCACAAAGGGGATGGAATTGGGGTTGTTGGGGCTGTGGTATGACAGAGAGTCTTCATTTGGTTCTGTCTTTGATGTGATGACCCAGAAAGGGGAATAATGGGTCTTTCAGCGCTGTGGTGTCACAGAGAGGTGTCAATTGGACTTGTCAGTGCAGTGATCTCCCAGGGAGAGGAGAACTGAGGCTGCCACTGCTGTGGTGTCCCAGAGAGGGGAAAAGTGGAGTGATCACTGTTGTGCAGTCCCAGAGAAAGTTCCACAGGTGCTATGACTTGTCTGTTGCCACAAAGGGGATGGAATTGGGGTTGTTGGGGCTGTGGTATGACAGAGAGTCTTCATTTGGTTCTGTCTCTGATGTGATGTCTCAGAGAGGGTAATAATGGGTCTTTCAGCGCCGTGGTGTCACAGAGAGGTGTCAATTGGACTTGTCAGTGCAGTGATCTCCCAGAGAGAGGAAAACTGAGGCTGTCACTGCTGTGGCCTATAGGAGGGGATGAATTCCCACTTGGCTTTGATGTTATGTCACAGAGAGGAGAAACCTGGCACTGTCACTGCTGGGGTGATACAGATAGGTGTAAATTGGGCTTGTTCCATCTGTGGTGTGACAGAAAGGGTGAAATTTGGTCTGTCAGTGCTGTGATGTCTTAAAGGGTGGAAACTGGGGTCTTTCACAGCTGTGATGTCCCAGAGAGGCGTAGATTGGGGTGTCCCACTGCTGTGATGTCCCAGAGAGGGGAAAACAGGGGCTATCACAGCTGTGGAGTGTGAGAGAAAGTTCCACAGGTGTTCTGACTTGTCTGTTGCCACAGAGGGGATGCAGTTGGGGATGTCATGGCTATGGTATCAGGGAGAGGTTTGAATTGGTTCTGTCTCTGCTGTGATGTCACAGAGAAGGGAATAATGAGTCTGTCACCACTGTGGTGTCCCAGAGAGGTGTAAATTGGACTTGTCACTGACTGCAGTGATGTCACAGAGAGGTGAAACTGAGTCCCTCATTTTTGTGATGTCACAGAGAGGAAGAAACTGAGGCTGCCACCACTTTGGTGTCATCAACAGATGTAAGTTGGGCCTGTCACTGCTCTGATGTCACAAATGGAGGACAAGTGGATCAGTCAGTGCTGCGGTGTTCCAGAGGGGATGAATTTGAGGCTGTGATGACTGTGATGTCCCAGAGAGGGGAATAATGCCTCTGTCACCACTGTGGTGTCACAGAGAGGCGTAAATTCGAGTTGTCAGTGCAGTGATGTGATAGAGAGGGGAAAATGGGTCCCTGATTGGTGTGATGTCAGAGAGAGGAAAAAACTGAGACTGCCTCTGCACTGGTGTCACAGAGAGGCATCAATTGGGCCTGTCACTTCTGTGGTGTCACAAAGAGGGGAAAAGTGAGTCTGTCACTGCTGTGGTGTCCCAGAGAGGGGAAAAGTGGAGTGATCACTGTTGTGCAGTCCCAGAGAAAGTTCCACAGGTGCTATGACTTGTCTGTTGCCACAAAGGGGATGGAATTGGGGTTGTTAGGGCTGTGGTGTGCCAGAGAGTCTTCATTTGGTTCTGTCTCTGATGTGATGTCTCAGAGAGGGGAATAATGGGTCTTTCAGCGCCGTGGTGTCACAGAGAGGTGTCAGTTGGACTTGTCAGTGCAGTGATCTCCCAGAGAGAGGAGAACTGAGGCTGCCACTGCTGTGGTGTCCCAGAGAGGGGAAAAGTGGAGTGATCACTGTTGTGCAGTCCCAGAGAAAGTTCCACAGGTGCTATGACTTGTCTGTTACCACAAAGGGGATGGAATTGGGGTTGTTAGGGCAGTGGTATGACAGAGAGTTTTAAATTGGTTCTGATGTGATGTCTCAGAGAGGGGAATAATGGGTCTTTCAGCGCCGTGGTGTCACAGAGAGGTGTCAATTGGACTTGTCAGTGCAGTGATCTCCCAGAGAGAGGAAAACTGAGTCTGTCACTGCTGTGGTGTCCCAGAGAGGGGAAAAGTGGAGTGATCACTGTTGTGCAGTCCCAGAGAAAGTTCCACAGGTGCTATGACTTGTCTGTTACCACAAAGGGGATGGAATTGGGGTTGTTAGGGCAGTGGTATGACAGAGAGTTTTAAATTTGTTCTGATGTGATGTCTCAGAGAGGGGAATAATGGGTCTTTCAGCACCGTGGTGTCACAGAGAGGTGTCAATTGGACTTGTCACTGCAGTGATCTCCCAGGGAGAGGAGAACTGAGGCTGCCACTGCTGTGGTGTCCCAGAGAGGGGAAAAGTGGAGTGATCACTGTTGTGCAGTCCCAGAGAAAGTTCCACAGGTGCTATGACTTGTCTGTTACCACAAAGGGGATGGAATTGGGGTTGTTAGGGCAGTGGTATGACAGAGAGTTTTAAATTTGTTCTGATGTGATGTCTCAGAGAGGGGAATAATGGGTCTTTCAGCGCTGTGGTGTCACAGAGAGGTGTCAATTGGACTTGTCACTGCAGTGATCTCCCAGAGAGAGGAAAACTGAGGCTGTCACTGCTGTGGTGTCCCAGAGAGGGGAAAAGTGGAGTGATCACTGTTGTGCAGTCCCAGAGAAAGTTCCACAGGTGCTATGACTTGTCTGTGTCCACAAAGGGGATGGAATTGGGGTTGTTGGGGCTGTGGTATGACAGAGAGTCTTCATTTGGTTCTGTCTCTGATGTGATGTCCCAGAGAGGGGAATAATGGGTCTTTCAGCGCCGTGGTGTCACCGAGAGGTGTCAATTGGGCTTGTCACTGCAGTGATCTCTCAGAGGAAAACTGAGGCTGTCACTGCTGTGGCCTATAGGAGGGGATGAATTCCCACTTGTCTTTGATGTTATGTTACAGAGAGGAGAAACCTGGCACTGTCACTGCTGGGGTGATACAGATAGGTGTAAATTGGGCTTGTTCCATCTGTGGTGTGACAGAAAGGGTGAAATTTGGTCTGTCAGTGCTGTGATGTCTTAAAGGGTGGAAACTGGGGTCTTTCACTGCTGTGATGTCCCAGAGAGGCGTAGATTGGGGTGTCCCACTGCTGTGATGTCCCAGAGAGGGGAAAACAGGGGCTATCACAGCTGTGGAGTGTGAGAGAAAGTTCCACAGGTGTTCTGACTTGTCTGTTGCCACAGAGGGGATGCAGTTGGGGATGTCATGGCTATGGTATCAGGGAGAGGTTTGAATTGGTTCTGTCTCTGCTGTGATGTCACAGAGAAGGGAATAATGAGTCTGTCACCACTGTGGTGTCACAGAGAGGTGTAAATTGGACTTGTCACTGACTGCAGTGATGTCACAGAGAGGTGAAACTGAGTCCCTCATTTTTGTGATGTCACAGAGAGGAAGAAACTGAGGCTGCCACCACTTTGGTGTCATCAACAGATGTAAGTTGGGCCTGTCACTGCTCTGATGTCACAAATGGAGGACAAGTGGATCAGTCAGTGCTGCGGTGTTCCAGAGGGGATGAATTTGAGGCTGTGATGACTGTGATGTCCCAGAGAGGGGAATAATGCCTCTGTCACCACTGTGGTGTCACAGAGAGGCGTAAATTCGAGTTGTCAGTGCAGTGATGTGATAGAGAGGGGAAAATGGGTCCCTGATTGGTGTGATGTCAGAGAGAGGAAAAAACTGAGACTGCCTCTGCACTGGTGTCACAGAGAGGCATCAATTGGGCCTGTGACTTCTGTGGTGTCACAAAGAGGGGAAAAGTGAGTCTGTCTCTGCTGTGGTGTGGCCCCTCCAAAGCAGCTCCTGTGGCCGGGGAGGAAAGAGACAAGGCCAGTCCCTGCCCCTTTTTCTTAGCCCTGCCCACCCACTCATAGCCACGCCCCTCTTCAAGCAGCTCCTAAGGCCGGCGAGATGAGAGACAGACCCTGGCCCCGCCCCTTTTCCTAAGCCCCGCCCACGCACCCATAGGCACGCCCCTCCAAAGCAGCTCCTATGGTCGGCAAGAAGAAAGACTGACCGTGGCCTCGCCCTTTTTTGTAAGCCCCGCCCCTCCACCTATAACCATGGCTTTCCCAAAACCGCTCTTGAGACCGGCAAAGCCCTAATGCCCTTCTCTTAAGGGCCCTGAATCGGGGCGCAGGTACGGAAAGCATTCTTCCAGCCCTTCCGGGACCAGGTATTGGGGTTCAATGCTTTGAAGCCCCGCTAATACTGGGCTTTAGGCACCCCAAAAGCCCTCCCAGCAGGGCTGGGTTACTTTTGTTCTCCTAAGAACCGCGCCAGGAGTAATCGAGGGGTGCAAGTACCATAATGCCTCTAATAGCTGCGCCTCCCACAATTGCCGCCTTGGGCGTAACCCCTTGCTGCTGCTTCCTATTGTAGTGCTCCTAATAGCGGTGCACTGCCATCACCCTCCTAGTAGAAGCGCACTCCGGCTATGATCAAATACCAGCTCAATACCGTAACGCTCCTAACAGCAGCGCACAGCATAACTGAGCACATCTGGGCTGGCCTCAACACACTTGTGCACACCTGGGCACAACTGGCGACACACCTCAGCACACCTGGGCACCCTCGGCCCCTCCAGTGACACCCCTCCTCTCCTCCAGAAGCCACAGAGCCAGGGCAAGGAGAAGAAGAAGCCAAGACGACTTCCAAAGCAACCCGGCATCTGCAAAGTGAAAGACAAAACTTGGCTTCGCCCCTTTTTGTAAGCCTTGCACACTCACGTAAAGCCACACCCCTCCAAAAGCAGCTCCAGAGGACGGTGAGGGGAGAGACATGCCCTGACCCCGCCCCTTTCTCTATGCCCCGCCCACCCACTCCTAGCCACGGCCCCTCCAAATGCAGCTCTAGGGGCCAGTGAGGAGAGTGACAAGACTTGGCTCCGCCCCTTGTTGTAAGCCCCGCCCACCCACCGATAGACACGCGTCCCCAAGGGCATCTCCTGAAGCTGGTGAGGAAAGTGACAAGCCCTGGCCCCGCCCCTTTCTCTTAAGCATGCACACCCACTCACAGCCACGCCCCTCCAAAAGCAGCTCCAGAGGTTGGTGAGGAGAGAGACATGCCCCTGGCCCCCCCCCTTTCTCTATGCCCCGCCCCTCCATCCATAGCCACGCCCCTCAAAATGAAGCTCCCGGGGCCGGTGAGCAAAGTGACAAGACTTGGCTTCGCCCATTTTTGTAAGCCCCGCCCACCCAAGTAAAGCCACGCCTTTCTTCTAGCAGCTCCAGAGGTGGGTGAGGAGAGAGACAAGACACCTGGCCCCGCCCCTTTTTCTAAGCCCCGCCCACCCACTCACAGCCACGCCCCTCCAAAAGCAGCTCCAGAGGTTGGTGAGGAGAGAGACATGCTGTGGCCCCGCCCCTTTCTCTAAGCCCCGCCCACCCACTCCTAACCTCGCTCCTGCCGGAGTATCTCTGGAGGCCGGTGAGGAGAGAGACATGGCCTAGCCCCGCCCCTTTCTCTATGCCCCTCCCCTCCACCCATAGTTCTTTAAATCGCCACAAAATCCTGCAAAATTCCACAAAAATTGAAAAAATTCCATAAGAATTACACAAAATTCCACAAAAATCCCACTAATTTCTTTAAATTTCCCAAAAATCTCACAAAATTCCACAGAATTTCCTAAAAACGCCACAAAAATTCCTCAAAACTACATAAATTTCTTTCAAATTTCCCAAAAATCCCACAAAATTCCATTAAAAAATCACCAAATTTTTTAAATGGCCTCAAAATCCTACAAAATTCCACACAAATTGAAAAAATTCCATAAGAATCCCACAAAATTCCACAAAAATCCCACTAAATTATTTAAATTTCCTTAAAATCCCACAAAATTCCACTGAAATTCTTAAAAACACCTCAAAAATTCCCCAAAACTACATCAATTTCGTTAAAAGATCCTTAAAATCCCACAAAATTCCACAGAATTTCCTAAAAACGCCACAAAAATTCCTCAAAACTACATAAATTTCGTTCAAATTTCCCAAAAATCCCAAAAAGTCCGATTAAAAACTCACCAAATTCTTTAAATCGCCTCAAAATCCTACAAAATTCCACAAAAATTGAATATATACCATAAGAATCCTAAAAATATCACAAAAATCCCACAAAATTCTTTAATTTTTTTCAAAACCTTACAAAATTTTTGAAAAATCCCAAAAAATTCCATTAAATAACTCACCAAATTCTTTAAGTGGCCTCAAAATCCTATAAAATTCCACAAAAATTGAAAAAATTCCATAAGAATCCCACAAAATTCCACAAAAATCCCACTAAATTCTATAAATATTTTCAAAATCTTACAAAATTTTCGAAAAACCCAAAAAAATTCCATTAAAAACTCACCAAATTCTTTAAATCACCTCAAAATCCTACAAATTCCACAAACATTAAAAAATGCCGTAAGAATCTCACAAAATTCCACAAAAATTAAAAACATTCCATAAGAATCCCACAAAATTCCATAGAAATTCCTAAAAACCCCACAAAAATTCCTCAAAACAACATAAATTTCGTTCAAATTTCCCAAAAATCCCACGAAGTTCCATTAAAACTCACCAGATGTTGGAGTCTGAGATGCAGACTGTGTGCCCTTGCTTTTAATATTTAGTTCCAGGATTCAAAGAAACACTGAATTTCATATAATATGAAATTCATGTGCATGTTTTCATGGTGATACATGAAAACAAATGTTAAAGTTAGATAGGAAATGTGTAAATGTGTAGATTAGAAAGTTTTTTAAATCACTGGGTGAAAAAGTAGTTTAGAGAACAGGAGACAAGATGGAGGATTTAGGGTGTTGTCTCTTGTCCTTCTTCTTTCTCCTTCATGTTCTTCTCCTAGGGGTGTTTGGGTAGTAGTGAGTGATTGGGTAGAAAATGTCACAGTGCAGCACACAGGTGTTAGGTCATTGGGTCACTCAGAAAAATAGCTTAGTTGGCATCTGTTAATTGGGTAAATGGACATATAAAAGACCTTGAAGAAGATCTTTGTTAGCCATTTTACCTCTTTTCTATCATAGTGTACATAGCTCCTTGTACCTTGTAATGCTGATAAGAAAAAATAAACAACTGAGACCGAACGAGAGAAAAAACCGCCTCCCTCTCATCAATCTTCAGTTCAAAGGGAAAAAGAACCCAAATCAAAAAATCCCTAAACAGACAACCAGATTCTTTAAATAGCCTCAAAATCCTGCAAAATTCCACACAAATTGAAAAAATTCCATAAGAATCCCACAAAATTCCACAAAAATCCCAATAAAATCTTTAAATTTCCTGAAAATCCCACAAAATTTCATTAAAAACTCACCAAATTCTTTAAATCGCCCCAAAATCCCACAAAATTCCACAAAAATCCCACAAAATTCTTCAAATTTTATGAAAATCACAGCAAATTCCACAGAATTTTCTAAAAACGCCACAAATTCCATAAGAATCCCACAAAAATCCAAAAAATCCCACTAAATTCTTTAAATTTCCTGAAAATCCCACAAAATTCCACAAAAATCCCAAAAAATTCCATTTAAAACTCACCAAATTCTTTAAATCGCCCCAAAATCCCACAAAATTCCACAAAAATCCCACAAAATTCCACTAAAAAATCACCAAATTCTTTAAATTGCCTCAAAATCCTACAAAATTATACACAAATTGAAAAAATTCCAGAAGAATCCCAAAAATTTCACAGAAATCCCACTAAATTCTTTAAATTTCCTTAAAATCCCACAAAATTTTACAGAAATTCATAAAAACTCCCTAAACATTCTTCAAAACTACAAAAATTTCGTTTAAATTTCTGAAAAATCCCACAAAATTCCATTAAAAACTCACCAAATTTTTTAAATGGCCTTAAAATCCTAAAAAATTCCACAAAGATCCCACTAAATTCTTTAAATTTCTGAAAATCCAAAAAAAATTCCATTAGAAACTCACCAAATTATGTAAATCGCCTCAAAATCCTACAAAATTTGAAAAAATTCCATTAGAATCCCACAAAATTTCACAGAAATCCCACTAAATTCTTTAATTTTTTTCAAAATCGTACAAAATTTTAGAAAAACCACAAAAAAATTCCATTAAAAACTCACCAAAATCTTTAAATGGCCTCAAAATCCTATAAAATTCCACACAAATTAAAAAAATTCCATAAATTCCATACCCACAAAATTCCACAAAAATCCCACTAAATTCTTTAAATTTTATGAAAATCCCACAAAATTCCACAGAATTTTCTAAATACGCCACAAAAATTCCTCAAAACTACATAAATTTCGTTCAAATTTCCCAAAAATCCCACAAAATTCCATTAGAAACTCACCAAATTCTTTAAATTGCCTCAAAATCCTACAAAATTCCACAAAAATTGAAAATATTCCATAAGAATCCCACAAAATTCCACAAAAATCCTACTAAATTCTTTAAATTTCCTGAAAATCTCACAAAATTCCACAAAAAACCCACAAAATACCACTAAAAACTCACCAAATTCTTTAAATTGCCTCAAAATCCTACAAAATTCCACACAAATTGAAAAAATTCCAGAAGAATCCCAAAAATTTCACAGAAATCCCACTAAATTCTTTAAATTTTTTAAAAATCTTACAAAATTTTAGAAAAACCAAAAAAAATTCCATTAAAAACTTACCAAATCCTTAAAATTGCCTCAAAATCCTACAAAATTCCACAAAAATTGAAAAAATTCCATAAGAATCCCACAAAATTCCACAAAAATCCCACTAAATTCTTTAAATTTCCCAAAAATCCTACAAAATTCCATTAAAAACTCACCAAATCCTTTAAATCGCCCCAAAATCCCACAAAATTCCACAAAAATCCCACAAAATTCCATTAAAAAATCATTTAATTATTTAAATCGCCTCAAAATCCTACAAAATTCCTCCAGAATTGAAAAAATGCCATTAGAATCTCACAAAATTCCACAAAAATTCCCCAAAATTTTTTAAATTTTATGAAAATCCCACAGAATTCCACAGAATTTTCTAAAAACGCCACAAAAATTCCTCAAAACTACATAAATTTTGTTCAAATTTCCCAAAAATCCCACAAAATTCCATTAAAAACTCACCAAATTTTTTAAATGGCCTCAAAATCCTACAAAATTCCACACAAATTGAAAAAATTCCATAAGAATCCCACAAAATTCCACAACAATCCCACTAAATTCTTTAAATTTCCTGAAAATCCTACAAAATTTCATTAAAAACTCACCAAATTCTTTAAATCGCCCCAAAATCCCACAAAATTCCACAAAAATCCCACAAAATTCTACTAAAAAATCACCAAATTATTTAAATTGCCTCAAAATCCTACAAAATTCCACAAAAATTGAAAAAATTCCATAAGAATCCCAAAAATTTCACAGAAATCCCACTAAATTCTTTAAATTTCCCAAAAATCCTACAAAATTCCATTAAAAACTCACCAAATTCTTTAAATCGCCCCAAAATCCCACAAAATTCCACAAAAATCCCACAAAATTATAATAAAAAATCACCAAATTCTATAAATCGCCTCAAAATCCTACAAAATTCCACACAAATTGGAAAAATTCCGTACGAATCGCACGAAATTCAAAAAAAATCCCACTATATTCTTTAAATTTCCTTAAAATCCCACAAAATTTTACAGAAATTCATAAAAACTCCCTAAACATTCCTCAAAACTACAAAAATTTCATTTAAATTTCCAAAAAATCAAAAAAAATTGCATTAAAAACTCACCAAATTTTTTAAATGGCCTCAAAATCCTACAAAATTTCACACAAATTGAAAAAATTCCATAAGAATCCCACAAAATTCCACAAAAATCCCACTAAATTCTTTAAATTTCCTTAAAATCCCACAAAATTTTACAGAATTTTCTAGAAACGCCACAAAAATTCCTCAAAACTACATAAATTTCGTTCCAATTTCCCAAAAATCCCACAAAATTCCATTAAAAACTCACCAAATTCTTTAAATTGCCCCAAAATCCCACAAAATTCCACAAAAATCCCACTAAATTCCATTAAAAACTCACCAAATTCTTTAAATCGCCTCAAAAGCCTACAAAATTATACACAAATTGGAAAAATTCTGTACGAATCCCACAAAATTCCACAAAAATCCCACTAAATTCTTTAAATTTCCTTAAAATCCCTCAAAATTTTACAGAAATTCATAAAAACTCCCTAAACATTCCTCAAAACTACAAAAATTTCGTTTAAATTTCTGAAAAATCCCAAAAAATTCCATTAAAAACTCACCAAATTTCTTAAATGGCCTCAAAATCCTACAAAATTCCATACAAATTGAAAAAATTCCGTACGAATCCCACAAAATTCCACAAAAATCCCACTAAATTCTTTAAATCTCCCTAAAATCCCAAAAAATTTTACAGAATTTACTAATAACCCGACAAAAATTCTTCAAAACTACATAAATTTCGTTCAAATTTCCCAAAAATCTCACAAAATTCCATTAAAAACTCACCAAATTCTTTAAATGGCCTCAAAATCCTACAAAATTCCACACAAATTGAAAAAATTCCATAAGAATCCCAAAAAATTCCATAAAAATCTCACTAAATTCTTTAAATTTACCAAAAATCCCACAAAATTCCATTAAGAACTTACGAAATTATTTAACTCTACTCATAATGTTACAGTATTTTACAAAAATCGAAACAAATAATCATAAAAATCCCACAAAAATCCCAAGAAAATCCAAGAAAGTCCCACAAAATTTATTAAATTTCCTCAAAATCCCACAGAATTCCACATGAAACCCATAAAATTTCATTAGAAACTCACAAAATTATTTACATCGTCTCACAATGCCGCAGAATTACAGAAACACTGCACAAAATTATACAAAAATCCCACGAACCTCCACAAAAAATCCTCAAAATTCTTTTAGTCTCTTCAAAATACAGCAAAATTACCACAAAATCGCACAAAACTCCACAATATTTGAATTCACCGGAATATTTCCACATTGACACTGTCACACCTTACAACACCAGTACACACTGGGTAATTGCAAAAAATATCCAGAAACGCCCTTTCACATATCACCGCTCTCTGGAACACCGAAAAACCAGGGAAAGTCCCTGGACACTTACAGAAATACAGCAACAAACGCAGAAACATCGGGAAACAACTTCTAACACACCAACACACCTCACATTATCAGAAGTGATGCAAGATCACCCTGTCAAACCTAGGCCTAGCCTTGAACAACTACCTATACCGGAGATCACGCGTAAATACCCCAGGTGGTCTAAACACACTTGAAAACACGAGCATAAAACGGGTCTCATTCGAACACTGAGGGCAACACTTCGTGTACGCCTTATTGCACCACGGAACACCTGTCACTTCCCTTGTAAGTACGGACACCTCCGGACAACACTACGGTTTACGCAGACACACCGTGAAACACGCAAACACATTGGCATTCACCGGAAAACATCCACATACAGAGAGACATACTTTGCAACACCAGCGCACACTGGCTTCTTGCGAAAAACGTCCACTAAGGCAGTATACCACATCGGCGCTCTCTGGAATAGCGAAAGACAACGAAACTACACAGACACCTACGGAAACACTGCCAAACAGGCAGAAACATCGGGAAACACCTTCTAACACCCCACCACACCTCACATTATCAGAAGTGGAGCAAGACCCACCTGTCAAACCCAGGCCTACCCCTGCGCAACTACGCGCACCTGGAATCACGTGTAAATACCCCACCTCGCCGAAATACACTTGAAAACACGCTCGTAAAGCGGGTCTCAGTCGGATACTGTGGCCAAACCTCCATGGATACCTTATTGCACAATGGAACATTCGAAACGTCCATTGTATGTTCGGAAATCTCCAGCCACAACAAGGTATATGAGGACACACGGAAAAGCACCCAAACATGTTGAAATTCACTGTATAACAAACACATTCACCTAGTCACCCCTTGCAACACCACTACGCAAGGCGTTCTTGCGGAAAATGGCCACAAACGCCCTTTCCTATATCGCAGCACTCTGGGATAACGAAAGACATCGGAAAGTGTCCAGACACCAACAGAAATACTGCAACACACGCACAAACATTGGGCAACACTTTCTAACGCCCTAACACGCCGCACAATATCCAAAGTGCTGCAAGCTCGGCCTGCCAAACCCTGGCCTAGCAGCACACAACTGCGCGCCCTTGAGATTGCACGTTAAGACATCAAATCGTCCGAAGACATGTGAAAACAGCAGCCTAAGGAGGGTGTCACTCTGATACTGTGGGCAATATTCCGTGTACATATAATTGCTCAGAGGAAAACCCTTATCCGCGGGGAACACTCAGACACCTCAATACACGCCTAGCTATAAAGGATAAACTGAAAAACCCTCAAACACATTGGCGTTCACCGGAAAATATCTACATACACAGAGTCATACGTTGCAACACCAGCGCACACTGCGTCTTGCGGAAAACGTCCACTAAGGCAGTATACCATATCGCCGCTCTCTGGAATAGCGAAAAACAACGGAAAGTACCCAGACATGTACGGAAACTCTGCAACACAGGCAGAAACATCGGGAAACACCTTCTAACACCCCACCACACCTCACATTATCAGAAGTGATGCAAGACAACCTTGTGAAACCCAGGCCTACCCCTGCACTACTACGATCACCTGGGATCACGCATAAATACCCCAGCTCCTCCAAACACTCTTGAAAACACGAGCGTAAAGCGGGTCTCTCATGGACACTGTAGGCAGACCTCCCTCTATACCTTAGTGCACCGCAGAACACCCGTAGCTTCCCTTGTAAGTTCGGACACCTCCAGCCACACCAAGTTAAATGGGACACACCGAAAAACACGCAAACGCTTTGGAATTAACCAGAAAACATCCACATACACAGAGTCATACCTTGCAACACCAGCACATACTGGCTTCTTGCGGAAAACGTCCACTAAGGCAGTATCCCACATCGCCGCTCTCTGGAATACCGAAAGACAACGGAAAGTACCCGAACATGTACGGAAACACTGCAACACAGGCAGAAACATGGGGAAACAACTTCTAACACCCCACCAATCCTCACATTATCAGAAGTGATGCAAGATCACCCTGTCAAACCTAGGCCTAGCCTTGAACAACTACCTATACCGGAGATCACGCGTAAATACCCCAGGTGGTCTAAACACACTTGAAAACACGAGCAAAAAACGGGTCTCATTCGAACACTGAGGGAAACACTTCGTGTATGCCTTATTGCACCACAGAGCACCCGTAGCTTGCCTTGTAAGTACGGACACCTCCAGACAACACTACGGTTTACGCAGACACACCGTGAAACACGCAAACATATTGGCGTTCACCGGAAAATATCCACATACACAGAGTCATACATTGCAACACCAGCGCATACTGGCTTCTTGCGGAAAACGTCCACTAAGGCCGTATACTATATCGCCGCTTTCTGGAATAGCGAAAGACAACGGAAAGTACCCGAACATGCACGGAAAAACTGCAACACAGGCAGAAACATCGGGAAACACCTTCTAACACACCAACACACCTCACATTATCAGAAGTGATGCAAGATCACCCTGTCAAACCTAGGCCTACCCCTGCACTACTACGATCACCTGGGATCACGCGTAAATACCCCAGCTCCTCCAAACACTCTTGAAAACACGAGCGTAAAGCGGGGCTCACCTGGAAACTGTAGGCAAAACTCCCTCTATACCTTATTGAACCACGGAACATCATTAAATTTCCTTGTATGTTCGGACACCTCCAGCCACACCAAGTTAAATGCGGACACACCGAAAAACACGCAAACACTTTGGACTTCACCGGAAAATATCCACATACATAGAGTCATACGTTGCAACACCAGCGCACACTGGGTCTTGCGGAAAACGTCCACTAAGGCAGTACACCACATGGCCGATCTACGGAATAGCGGAAGACAACAGAAAGTACACGGACATTTACGGAAACACTTCAAGACATACAGAAACATCGGGAAACACCTTCTAACACCCCACCACACCTCACATTATCATAAGTGATGCAAGATCACGCTGTCAAACCTAGTCCTAGCCTTGAACAACTACGTACACCGGAGATCACCCGTAAATACCCCAGATCATCTAAACACACTTGAAAACACGAGCGTAAAGCGGATCTCACCCTGTTATTGTGGGCAAACCTCAATGTGTACCTTATTGCACAACGGAACACCTGTCACTTCCCTTGTACCTACGGACACCTCCATCCACACCACGGTTTATGGGAACACACGGAAAAACAAGCAAATACATTGGAATTCACCAGAAAACATCCACATACACAGAGTCATACTTTGCAACACTAGCGCATACTGGCTTCTTGCGGAAAACGTCCACTAAGGCAGGATACCACACCGCCGCTCTCTGGATTAGCGAAAGACAACGGAAAGCACCCGGATATGTACGGAAACTTTAGGGCAGACGCAATAACATCGGGAAACACCCTCTAACACCCCTACACGCTTCACATTATCAGAAGCACATCACGATAACCCTGTCAAACCCAGACCTAACCGTGCACAACTACGCGCACCTGGGATCACGTGTAAATACCCCAACTCGTCCAAACGCACTGCAAAACTCGAGCATAAAGGGGATCTCTCTCGGATATTGTGGGCAAACCTCAGTGTGTACCTTATTGCACAACGAAACACCCGTAAATTTCCTTGTACGTTCGGTCACCTCCAGCCACACCAAGTTACATGCGGACACAACGAAAAACACACAAACACTCTGGAATTCACCGGAAAATATCCACATACACAGAGTCCTACTTTCCAACACCAGCGCAAACTGGCTTCTTGCAGAAAACGTCCACTAGGGCAGTATACCACATCGCCGATCTCTGGAATAGCGAAAGACAAGGGGAAGTACCTGGACATCTACGGAAAATAGTAATACGAGAAGAAATATCTGGGACTACCTTCCAACACCCCAAAACACCTAGCTCTATCAGAAGTGGTGAAAGTCCACCTTTTAAAAACTAAGCCCACCCGTAATCATCTACGAGCCTTTGAAATCACGCACAAGTACCCCACCTCATAAAAAAGGGAACTTAAACCGGATCTCACTCGGATAGTGTGAGTAAACATGCGTTACAACTTAGTACCAAGACGAAGACCACAAAACGCCGTGGTTCGCTCTATCGCCTTCGGCCACACCAAGCTATGAAAGGACACACAGAAAAACACACAAAAACTTTTGAATTCCTTAAAATACATGAACAGTGCGAAATGTTTAAAGGTGTATGAATGCGAATAGCTGTGCTCTAGTATTTTCCTGTTTGTTTGGATGTGCTGTTTATTTACGTGCTGTCCCCGGGGCGCGTAGTTGTCCTCTACTAGGCCAGCGTTTTACAGGGTGAATTTGCAATACTTTTGACACTATCAAATATCTGAGCCTGTTAGAAGGTGTTTCATGAATTTTCTGCATGTGTTGTAAGGTTTCCGTAGATGTCCGGGTATTTTCCATCGGCTCTCTGTATTCGAGAAAGCGGCGATGTGGTATACTGCCTTAGTGGGCGTTTTCCGCAAAAAGCAAGTGTAAGCTGGTATTGGAAGGTATGACTGTGTGTATGTGTATGTTTTCCGGTGAATTCCAATATGTTTGGTTGTTTTTCAGGTTTCCTTTATAACTAGGTGTGTATTGAGGTGTCTGAGCTTTCTCCGGAGATTATGGGTTTTCCCCAGAGCAATTAGGTGTACACGGAATATTGCCCACAGTATCAGAGTGACACCCGCCTTACGCTGCTGTTTTCAGATGTGTTTGGAGGATTTCAGTTCTTAACGTACGGTCTCAAGGGCTCGCAGTTGTGTGCTGCTAGGCCTGGGTTTGGCAGGCCGAGCTTGAAGCACTTTTGATATTGTGCGGCGTGTTAGGGCGTTAGAAAGTGTTGCCCAATGTTTGTGCTTGTGTTGCAGTATTTCTGTTGGTGTCTGGGTATTTTCAAGAGGTCTTTCCTTATCTCAGAGAGCTGCGATATAGGAAAGGGCGTTTTTTGCCATTTTCCGCAAGAACGCCTTGCGTAGTGGTGTTGCAAGGTGTGACTAGTTGAATGTGTTTGTTATACACTGAATTTCAACATGTTCGCATGTTTTTCAGTGTGTTCTCATATACCTTGTTGTGGCTGGAGATTTCCGAACATACAATGGACGTTTCGAATGTTCCGTTGTCCAATAAGGTATCCATGGAAGTTTGGCCACAGTATCCGACTAATACCCGCTTTACGAGCTTGTTTTCAAGTGTATTTCGGCGAGGTGGGGTATTTACACGTGATTCCATGTGCGCGCAGTTGTGCAGGTGTAGGCCTGGGTTTGACAGGTGGGTCTTGCTCGACTTCTGATAATGTAGGGTGAGTTGGGGTGTTAGAAGGTGTTTCCCGATGTTTCTGCTTGTGTTGCACTGTTTCCGTAGATGTCCGTGTACTTTCCGTTGTCTTGCGGTACTCCAGAGAGCGCCGATGTGGTATACTGCCTTAGTGGACGTTTTCCGCAAGAAGCCAGTGTGCGCTGGTGTTGCAAAGTATATCTCTCTGTATGTGGATGTTTTCCGGTGAATGCCAATGTGTTTGCTTGTTTCACTGTGTGTCTGCGTAAACCGTGGTGTGTCTGGAGGTGTCCGAACATACAAGGGAAGTGACAGGTGTTCCGTGGCGCAATAAGGCGTACACGAAGTGTTGCCTTCAGTGTTCGAATGAGACCCGTTTTATGCTCGTGTTTTCAAGTGTGTTTAGACTACCTGGGGTATTTACGCGTGATCCCACGTGTACGTAGTTGTTCAAGGCTAGGCTTAGGTTTGAGAGGGTGATCTTGCATCACTTCTGATAATGTGAGGTGTTAGGTGTTAGTGTGTTAGAAGGTGTTTCCCGATGTTTCTGCCTGTGTTGCAGTGTTTCCGTACATATCTGGATACTTTCTTTTGTCTTTCGGTATTCCAGAGGGCGGCGATATGGTATACTTCCTTAGTAGAGGTTTTCCGGAGAACGTCAGTGTGCGCTGGTGTTGTAAGTTATGACACTGTGCATGTGGATGTTTTCTAGTTAATTCCAAAGTGTTTGCATGTTTTTCGGTGTGTCCCATTTAACTTGGTGTGGCTGGAGGTGTCTGAACATGCAAGGGAACTTACGGATGTTCAGTGGTGCAATAAGTTGTAGAGGGAGGTTTGCCTACAGCGTCCATGTGAGCCCCGCTTTACGCTCGTGTTTTCAAGAGTGTTTAGACCACCTGGGGGATTTACGCGTGATCTCCGGTGTACGTAGTTGTTCAAGGCTAGGCCTAGGTTTGACAGGGTGATCTTGCATCACTTCTGATAATGTGAGGTGTGTTGGTGTGTTAGAAGGTGTTTCCCGATGTTTCTGCCTGTGTTGCAGTGTTTCCGTAGATGTCCGTGTACTTTCCGTTGTCTTTCGCTATTCCAGAGAGTGGCGATGCGGTATACCGCCTTAGTGGATGTTTTCCGCAAGAAGCCAGTATGCGCTGGTGTTGCAAGGTATGACTCTGTGTATGTGGATGTTTTCTGGTTAATTCCAAAGCGTTTGCGTGTTTTTCGGTGTGTCCGCATTTAACTTGGTGTGGCTGGAAATGTCCGAACACATAAGGAAATTTAAGGATATTTCGTTGTGCAATAAGTTATAGAGGAAGGTTTGCCCACAGTGTCCATGTCAGACCCTCTTTATGCTCGTGTTTTCAAGAGTGTTTGGAGGAGCTGGGGTATTTACGCGTGATCCCAGGTGAACGGAGTAGTGCAGGGGTAGGCCTGGGTTTGACAGGGTGATCTTGCATCACTTCTGGTAATGTGAGGTGTGTTGGGGTGTTAGAAGGTGTTTTCCAATGTTTCTGCCTGTGTTGCAGTGTTTCCGTAGAT